>NW_020450871.1:5511101-5600146 GCF_003343035.1 Apteryx rowi | reverse complement strand
CGCCGCCCTGCCCCCGCTGGCCGACGCCGACGTCCTCTTCAATGTCAACAGCGACATCAGGTTCAACCCCAAGGCGGCCGAGCAGCCCGAGTGGTGAGTGCGCCCGCGCCCCCCGCGCCCCCGCGCCCGCCGCCCCTGTGCGCCCCCCCCGGGGCAGCGCCGACGTCCCCTTGTGCCCCCCTTTGCGAAGGTCGGCGCTGCCCAGCCGTTCCCGAGAAGGCGCTGAGGGCTGGTGGTGGGGAGACGGAGGGGCCGGCAGAAATAATTCAGGTGCCACCGGGAGGGATAAGGAAAAAAAGAGGAACTGGACATATGCCTGAGCGGTTGTTTTCCTGCAAAGGAAATGCAAGGAAATGAGGAATATAACGCAGGGACGTCAGGAGGCTGGAGCACCCAGACCAGAGGGGCCGCAYGCCCCAGCATCCCGTCTCCAGCTGTAGCTGGAGACAGATGCTAAGGGAAAAATAAGAAGGAGAACAAACACACAGCAATCCTTCCCCTAGCCTGCTTTCCTAGTCTCCCGCTCCGGGGTTAAGGGGCTAAGCAATGAGCAATGAGCGCAGACAACAGCACAGGAACTTTTCTCAAAAGCAGGGGCTGGTGCCACAGAGGCATTCATCCTAGCAGGTATTTCAACCTTCAGGATCTGATTTGTGGTACATTTTTCATCCTAGATTAATTCCCCGTGTCCTAACACCTCTGCTTCCATCTAACTTTCAAAGCAGTTAGTTGTCTCTGTGTACTGTTTGCCCTACTGGCTTGTAARAAATGCTTAGAAATTTCAATGATGGAAAAATCAAAAGGCTCCTCTAATACAACAGCACCCTCTTTCAAGCACAGTGACATTGTAATGTTTAAACAGCTGCAGTGTACCACGCAAAAGCCCTGCGAGCAGCAGAGCAACCAGCAGGATCTGAATCTCAGGAGGCAGGCTATAAATATTTCTGATTTCTACCTCACGAGTACGTGAATTGTTCAGGCCCTTTACATCTAATAATCAAAACTGACTGTGAAGTGAAAGACCTGAGAAAGTTCCAGTTTCTCTGAGAAAAAAAAGAAAAAAAATGTCACAAACATATAACATCTGGAGATGACTAAAAACACAGTGGACTTCTGGACTGCAGATACGTGATAGTACAGCAAAGGGGTTAAGAGCCCAATTATCACGGATGTCCACGATGCAGCTGCCGCTTGTGCTTGTTTTCGTTAGTGATTGCACCCAAAGTTCACAGAACTAACATGAAATTTAGGAGTTAACAGCAATTTAAACGATTCTCTCTTGTAACAGTAGCTTGCTGCTCAGGAAGGGGAAACACCTCTCACAGTTATTCTTTAGCAACTAGCTCAAAGTGATCTGGTTTCTTCTCATTCTCTACGACTGTGTTTAAATACGAGAAGAGGAAGAGCGAGTGGGAGCAGTCAGTGCAACAGTTCAAATTACTGCTGCAGTATCCATTTGCAGAACCAGCTCAGTGTTAACAAAAAGTTCAGGAGGATGCTTTCATTTCTGTCAAGCTCGGGAAAGAGGTTTGCAACCTAATATAATCTAAACACAATATAAAACGTGGAGCTCCGTGTTTCTGCTATATAAGGGCCTCCTCTCACTCTCAGTGATGTCACTCAGAGTTTTGCTCCTGACTTTCATGGGCTTTAAATCAGGCATGAAGCGTGTAGGTGAAAATCCCGCTTCCTCGGTGTCGGAGGCAGCTCCCTCTGGCCTCCCTGGGAGCGGGAGCCGGCCCTTCGGTCGCAGGCTGGCTCAGGGACAAGCTGGAAGACTTCTCCTGCCCTTATAGTGCTTTGCTTTTCTCTGCCTTGTTGCATTTTGAAGCCCTGTTTCTTGATGCCTGTTACGAACTGTAACAATATTTCTTTCTCCTCATTTTTGGCTTTTTGTTTTTTTGTTTTTTGGTGGTAGGCAAAACGAAGATAATGAAGAATTTTTACCAACTGGAGAAACCTCCATAGACTCCTACCCAAACTGGTTAAAATTCCACATTGGCATTAATCGGTACGAGTTGTATTCCAGACATAATCCTGCAATTGAGGCTTTACTACAAGACCTGGTCTCCCAAAAGATAACCAGTGTTGGTATGTTTGGATATATATCATTTTTATGATTCTTTGCTCATTGTTCAGGATCTCATTGCTGTTTTTATATTAATGAATATTTTGCATGGCTTCTCTCTGATGTGCCTAGAACATTGCTTCCTGCRCTTATTTTCCGTGTTCAATAGAAAGCGGCTTCCTAAAGAGATATTGCCAGCTCTGTATTACCTGCATAATTGAAAAGTCTGCCAGCAAGGCAAAACCCATTCGTTTCAGAGGTCTTACAGTCACGGTCAGATTGAAAGTGCCCTGTTTGATTATTTAAAAAAAATACGGCAATAAAAAAAAAATGACAGCCAAAAGCAGGCAGCATCTTGCAAGAGGCAGATTTGCATTATTATCTGATCGTTATTTAAAAGCGCCAGCCTGGCAGCGCTCGCGTTTCTGAGGCAGGAGAGGCGAGGCTAACCTGCAGCCCTGCGGGAATGGCTGCAAGGAGGACGCTCCGGAGCCCGGTGCATCCAGAGCTGCCAGCGYTTTGCAGCTCGGCAGAGCTCGTGCCGCTTTCTCGGCTTTAGGGCCGAGCCACGGCATCAAGGTAGCCCCACGGCGAGCAGCGTTCAGCTCTGTTTATTCTGCCTATAAACCCGCAACTGGGACGTGCCCACGCTGACCTTTGGCTGCGTGGAAACACGGTGGAACAGTCAGGGGTTCGTCTCTGGGGCTGATTAATGACAGCGTGGGTCTCCTCGAATTTAGCTGCGTAACTGCACGGGAAAGAAAAGCAAAAGCCGAGGCCCCGGGATGCTGAGGGGATGCACGCCCCGTGGTTTCTAGAGGTAGAGAGCTGCAGCACGGCCGGCAGTTCCCATCTGCCGCATAGAAAATGAAGTTACTTGCACCGACCACAGAGTTGCTAAGTACGTTTCGCAGGGCTGGAATAGCAGGCGCTCCGTGAAACTGCTGATTGTACGTGTTGCCACCACCCGATGAGGTCACCAGGTCTTTAACCCTGCAGGGAAAAAACCCCCGTGGCTCCAGCAGGAAACAGCCCGTACAAGAATAGCACGAGTAGGCCCCAGGTTTACATTTTCCATCAGGAGTCGCGCTGGCTGCCGAGCAACCCCAGGAACAGGCGCCATCCTTGATCGTAAAGCGCGGATTGATGTAGCCGGTCAGGGCAGGGCAGCCCCAAAACGCCGAACGCCAGCGAGCGGTTCCCGCCGCGTGCCGCGGCCGTGGTGGGCACGCAGGCTTGCAGCTCCGCTTGGGGCTCTGCCCTGGCGCYGAAAATTGCCCAGAATGATTTGCAGAACCCGGCTACCATCCAACGTGTTTGGATTCAGAGGTGGGATGGACACTTGTAAAAGAGGACGAAAAGAGGCTCGTTATTAACCTGAGACTGGTTTTCCGTCCCCAAAGCGCCGGATTGGGATGGTTAATTAAGGAGCTCAGGTTTGAACGCTGAGCCACGGGTATTCCCTGGTTTAGATGGGACGCAGCGTTGTGGCAGTAGCGACACCCCCCCGGGGGACACTGCCCATCCTCGGGAGGGTGACCCGCCGCGCGGACCAGGCCCCTGGGACCTTCTCCTTGASGTACGCTCCCCTTCCCTCACCTCCTCGCTCCGTATCACGCGATCGGAGCTCCTGGGCGTGTTGCTTAACCTCTCGCTCTGCTTCAGTTCACCCAGCGGCAAAATTGTCGCGGTGAAGAACGGGAGCGAAGCCCTGACCCTGCTGGCGTCGGYGGCAGCTGTGCCATTCGCTTCCCTGGCGCCGCGGTTTCACCTTGCGGGGCGCAGAGGCGGCCGCGAGGCTTTCACTAATTGCCGTCTGGAGGGAGCGCTGGGACCGATGGTTGTTGCGAGCCGTTTGCCACGGGACTGTCTCGCTGCTAACGTGTGAGCAAGGCTCTGCAGAGCCAGGTGAGGGCCTCTCGCTCCCTCCCACCGAAGCACAGCGCCGGCGTTCCTGCCGGCGGTTCRCTGCTATTTCCATGAGCGTATGAGGTACACCACCTGCCAGTGGTCCTTTATCAAGGAGAGCCGTCGCGGTGTGAATTGACAGGTAATGATTACTAGGCATTAATCACGGCTTTCCAAAATCAGGCGCGTGGCAGCTGAAAGGGAGTTTTGCCCATGAAAAGATGACAGGAGCTGAATTTTGCTGGTAGCGTCCGCAGCCTGCCTCTGCGAACAGCGAGTTTCAGGCAGGTTGCAGAGCGAGAAAGAGCATATTGTTAATACACCTTTTTTTTTTTCTTACTAAACAGTGCAGCACGTTTTATTTCATGTTGCAAATTCTTTGGGTGTTTAAAAAAATACGTTTTAAAGTCACACCTGCCGTTTTTCAGCTTTACTGCAGGGTCACAGCAGGGGTTGCAAAGCATGTAAGCTGATTAAAAGAGAGTAATATATTTGACCAAAGGATGTTTATAGGGCTGTTACATTCTTTTTCATATTCCTGCATATCTTCCAATTTGTCTGTTTTTTTTTCTCGTGGGCAATTTTTGCTGCTTTGCCTTTTGTTTTGTTTTTTTAAGGCACCTGCAGAGATACCAGGCTCCAATTATAAAATACATGGAAATCTTCATACTGCCCAATCTTCAGGCTTCTTTTTGCAGCCAGAACAATTAAATATACAGACTTATGTGCATTAGATTAAATGGGGTATTGCTCTACCCAGTCTTTTCCCAGTGTTTAGATTGGCTTTGACTCTAATAGAATTAGGTGATTTGATATGCAGGTTTTTGATACCTACAGTAATTACGTCCAAAGTGCAGCTAAACAGCTTTCTTAGCTATGTCATAATTTCTCTGCTCAACTCGCGTTATTTATGGAGGTGAGCAGTGACCAGCTTGATCCTGCACCATCTATCAAAACTGCTCACACGACTCTGTAACGTGCAGTGTTATTTTAAAATGAAAATGGTGACAGAAGCAATTCCCAAGAGCAGGGAGCACCAAGGTGACATTTTCTTGATGTTAAAGTTTAAGTGGAACAAATCCACGGATGGGAGGGAGCATCACATTCAGCTCCCACAGTGACACCTAGAGCTGGCCTTGAAAAGGACGGGGTTAAGGAGAGCTTTTAAGCAGAGGATGTATTCTGCGCCCTGCATCAATATATATATTTCCTATTCATTTAGTTCAGCATAACAGGGTAGCTCTTAATTTGATTTAATTCAGTGAAAATTTCCTCCTGACATAAATAGGAGCCTAGGGAGGATTGCTTTCCACTGAGCACTGAAACCCAATTTTCAGAAGAAACATATGCACGGGCAATTGCACGCTTCCTTTGCTTTCATAACTGTTTATGGCATGCAAAAATAACCATAGTTAGCTATTTTCTTGCATATTTCCAAAATGCCTGTGCATAATCGTGGCAGCACTTTCAGCAGTTTAACAACAGATACGGCATGGTGCATTGTGGAGGCATCAGCTTAGAAGGTGTGGTCCTGATCTTGCTTGTATTGCTGTCCAGAGAAGCTGTGCTGTGGGATTTTGTGTGAGCAGGATAGGTTTTTGCGATTTCTGTGTGTGGTGGGGTTATATTTTTTTGATTCTTTTAATTCCCCAGTTGGAAAGGTTTGGAAACATTACCTGACTCAGTTCATTTCTGAAACCTGCAATGCCTTCAGTTTGTGCAGGCGATAATTAGAAAGGCAGCGCACAAGATTACTCATGCAGCGAATAAATGCTGCAATTAACTAGGGTGGACTCTACTTAAATCAAGAAGAAAAAAAAAGTAAGAAAAGAAAGAAAAAGGCAAGATGCTGAATATTGAACCTAAATTCTGATGCTAAAGGAAATTATAAAATCTCATCCAAAGGAAGGGAAAAAATGCTGTTGAGAATATGTGAAAAGCATGATGAAATGTAGCACCATTGATTTACTGTATAAGAAACAGTGAATCTATCAAGAGTCAACAGGTTGATTAAATGTACAATTCCAGATGAAAGGAGGGATCTAAAATGTATAACAAAGCCTTTGAATGATTTTGCACATCTTTTCCCCTCCTAGTAAAAAAAAGTCTTTCGCTATCTTGACTAAACCAAGAAAGGTCTTTAAAAATAAGTTAGCAGAATTGGCTGAGCAAGAAGAAGTTAAGAGACAATGAGGGCTTGAATTTGTTYTGAAATATGTTCTTCCCAGCTTGTGTGGGGCCGTGTCTCTGGCCTGGGGCAGAGTATTACTTGTTAAAGCCGATCAACATGTTTATGTTAGGTTTAAGCTTGATCTGTAAACAGGAATCCAAGATGGATCTGAACTTCATCTATTTCAGATGTTACTGCATCCCAGGCTTTGACTGGCTCCCACCTCTCAGGCATTAGCATTGCATAAATACATTTTAAAATGTGCGTTGGCCTCTGACCAAAAACAGTTCAAAGGTGCCACTGTGACCCTCACTCTTCACTGGAAGAGCAGACAGGCTAGGCCAGCAGGATGGGGGCAAAACAGAGGAGATGGAAAGCCAGATCCATGCAATTTCCCAATCCTTTTGGGTCAAACCCTATTGAATACTATTATAAAAAGATGCCTGAGAGGTGATGGGTAGTACCTGGCTTTTATATTGCTTGGAGTCTGTGGGTCAGGTCTTGCACTGATGTAGTTTCAGGAAGGAGTAGGAGAGGACAAGATGAGGAAGCAGGACATGTGGCCATGACAGGAGGCTCATAGATGCAACGGGAGGGGGAATTTTTAGAGCCTTGATCCAAAGTCCACCAGAGAAAACAAGAGGCATCTCACTGAATTCACTGGTCTTTTGACAAGGCCCTAATTCCACAAACACTCAAGCAAATGTAAATCTCAGGGAATTTTTGGCAAAGATGCCTAAAATTAGGAAGATTTTTTGATCACACCCTAAAGCTCTTGCACTCGGTTAACAGAAAAGGTTAATGCCTCATTTCCTTCCTTTCTATTTTGGGGAAAAAGAGAGAGTTTGAGTTGCCTGAGATAAAAAGTAATGGTTGTACTGGAATTTGTTTTTAACACTGTGCCAGTGTGTCCAAGAGCTGTATGAGAGCTGATTTGAGGTACCTGCTGGGGTGYCAGCAGGTTTGTATAGTTTTTTCCAGAGCTGTTTATGACCTGTGATGTTGCTGTACATTCAGAAACCTTTAAAAAAAAGGTGAATTCAGAGTATGACTAGAGGTTCCTTCTGGAGTCAGAACAGCCTTAGGTTGTAAGACCTTCTCAAAAATGTCTCAGCCTGCTGATYACAGGCGTGACAGGTTGCAATGGCTTAGTGTTCCCCAGCTTCTCTGAAAACTGTATGTTCTAATCTGGTTATAAATCTTCAGAAACTCTCATATGGGCAGTAGGTGAAGGTGCAAGGGCATCTCCAGATGCAAACAAGGCTCCTGGAGCATCGCTGGGCTCTTACCATTTGGCTGTAATGGCCAGAGAGAAATGTTTAACTGAGGTGTAGCAGAAAGTGGAGATCCTTAAGGAGAAGAGTTAGAAAATGAAAAGGAAGCCAGCATGCAGATGTAATGCTGAGGGACAAGGAAAATTATCTGACCTAGCAGTCTGAGTGAATCATCTTCACATGGTCATGGGACCTGCTCTTCTCCGGGGTTGTCACCTGTATTTGCTCCTGTCACACCCCTAACCTGGGCACACCTGGACAGGTGGTAGGCTTCCCTCAGCCTCACTCCCAAACGTGCTCGTTTTAGAGGAGCAGGAGCGGTCAGGTTGAGTGCAGTAGGACAGTCTGTGCTGAGAACCGAGTATTTCCCTCTCCGCAGGGATTATGACCTTAGGCTGTGACTAGTCTGGAGTCAGAGGATGTCCTTGAATCCTCTCTGGCACAGGGCGAGTGGTTAACTTGGTGGTATCTGCRTGCATGGGCATGAGTGGTGTATGGCGAGTCCAGGGGGCATTGTGGGAAGCCAGTGCTGAGCTCCTGCACGCTGTTGTCCCGTGGCGTGCGGGGCTGCCCYGAGCTGCCTGCAGCAAGGCACGACGTGAAGCCGTTCCCACAAATGTCACGCTCTGTTTCGGGGAGGCCCAAAGTTTGCGCAGCAGCATGGGCGCAAAATGCCAGCAAAACTTGTGTTCGGCCGAGGCTACTATTGCAACCAATTAAGGCAATACAATAAGATGGATCTAAAAAGACCAGGGGAGGTGCTTTTGTCTTCCTTCAGCTCAAGTCTTTCTGACAGAAAACCAGGCCTTTGTGTCTTGTAAAAGAATTATTCTGAATTGTTAATCCYCTGCATACATTCCCCTTCCTGGTGATGACACACTCATTGTTGAACGGGGCTGCTGACAAAATCATTGTCTGTTGAGTGGCTTCAATTTGCTGAGGAACTAGTCAGCTTAGTGCGTCCCAAACTTTGTGCTTGGAAGAAGGCATGGTGGAGCTTCCTCTTCTCTCCTGCTTTGCTTTCTTGTGG
Organism: Apteryx rowi; assembly: GCF_003343035.1. Classification (NCBI taxonomy): domain Eukaryota; kingdom Metazoa; phylum Chordata; class Aves; order Apterygiformes; family Apterygidae; genus Apteryx; species Apteryx rowi. The sequence continues at coordinate 5,591,696 of NW_020450871.1, read as the reverse complement.
TTTCCCAAAGCCTTGGTTGCCCAGCCATACCTCTAAACGGGGTCTAGTCCTCTTCTCTCTGATGGGCCTACAGCAGGTCTGCTGTACTTTGGACTTATATGTTTCAGGGAGGAGTGGGAACAAARCTCTAAGCCCTGAGCTTCTGGGAACTGAATGAAAAAGCATAAATTATGTACATTTTAGAGCAGAAAGGTTAGATCTTTAGTTGGTGTAAGCAGCTTGCGAGCAGCTATGCTGAGGTCAGTGGTGCTAAGGAGAGCTATGTCTGTTGGAAAGGATGCAGTTCTGCCCTTCGTTGCTGAGACTGATAGTACTGACCCGAATGGAGATATCCCACATTAACAAGGGTATAAATACAGGTTATGCCTTAAAGAGCCTGGCAAATTCTGTGCTTTTGGCCCTAGCCTGGCAGGGAAAGGTGGTGGAGGGCTGGCGCAGGGCATGGACGTGGTTCCTGCAGGCCCAAGTGAAGGGCATGTGTCAAAAGGTCTTGAGATGCTTTTTTCAGCTGGAGGCTAACTGCTCCTCATTGCCTCGAGGCTCCGGGATGAAAGGCAGCTATTCCTTCTTCCCACAGCTGCCGATCAACTGACCAAATCTGCACAAGAGACAGAATTTAATAGATGAAAACCATGTGCTTCTGCTTTACCTGTTCAGTGCAAGTTATTTAACACCCTTTAATTTCTAATTATTTATTTCTTCCTTTGGGATAAACCGGTAATGCAAGAGAAGGCAGGGGTCAGCAAAACAGCGAGGCAGGAGGGATTTTAATCTAGAGGAAGTGTAATTAAACTGACTAGATTTGCATAACATTTTGTTGCAAAAACATAGATTACAAGTGCTGAAAGAGAGCTGGTGACCTATCAGTAATAAGGCACAGAGAGGAGTAATTAAAAGGATGTGCAGGTACTGGCATTGGTTAGAGACAGAAAATGTGCAAGCTAGATAGGTAGAACAAGGGTAGCTCTAAACCCAAATTTACAGAGCAAGGTAACTTGACACTCATGTAGTTCTGCACAGGTTTTGTCAGAACAGTAAAGCAGGGCATTGATTATCTGATCATTTGCAGGAAGCATTTCTAAAGGACTGACTCACCCACGCTGATACGAATGCTATGGTCAGCCACTCCAAACACTGACATGAATTAAAGAGTCAGGTCTTTTTATTTATTCTGAGTGGTTTTGATTAAGTTGATGAAAAAGCAGCTGGTTTGGTAACATATATATTTACCTTTCTTAAATAACCTTATCATCAAGTAAAATGCGTTTTAGAAACTTGTATAAAAAAAAATCACTCTGTCTTTAAAAACACTATAATCTGACTGTTAACATGATATTGTCCAAACTGTATGGATTGCTATGAATAAATGTCGGTCTTAAATTCCTATTTGCTGTTGTTTGGGAAGTGAGATTTAATTTATTTTAATTTAATGTTTGAACAAAGCTCGCCCTCAGTGCACAGCATGGACTACCATCRCTGCTGCCTCTACTTGTCATCTCCTGTACTCCCAGTAAAGGAAACTATCCTCTCTGCATGGTTCTGCCCCAATGTAAGAACCTATTTGGGATCCCCTGAAGTTAATGGGTGGCCTTCAATACATATCTGTTGTGAACAGAGGAGATGAATTTACATCTACTGCTCAGCAGCAATTGTTAAAATCACCGCAGAGATCAGGAATTGCTAGAGTATCTGATCATACTTTTAATTAAGCAGGTGTTTGCTGTGCACCAGATTGTACATCCCAGCCTCAGTTGTCTTCTAAGGCACCCCATCTCCTTTTCCAGTGTATGTCCCTCGTTAATAAGAAGTCCAAAAGGGACTGAAGACAAAGAAAACAAGGCCCTGATGATCTATTCCTGTTCATGTTGTGCACTTGGGGTGTTTATGGACCCCATAATGGGGGGCAATGAAAAAGGCAATTGAAAGGTCAGTTGAAAAAGGCAAAGACTAGGAGTACAATCCCGTTCTAGCCRTGGGTAGCAGCTCAGAGCCCTGCCCTATGCTCTGCCCCCACTGAATAATTTGTCATCCAGTTAGGATTACCCAGCTTGGTGCTCAGACACCACAATRATGAAACTAATACAAAGCAAAAGATACGTTATTTCATTCCCAGAAAGCTGAATGTAAGTAGATCCATATGTAGTATGTTAAAGTGGCTTCATTTTTTTTCCCACAGCAATGAAGTCAGGAGGCACCCAACTGAAGCTGATCATGACATTCCAGAATTACGGACAAGCACTGTTTAAACCCATGAAGTAAGTAAGAAATGTTTGGATGTCTTCTAACGTGAGGTTGTGATGGATAGCCTGTTGCCATTTTGAAAGCCATTAAAAGTTTGCTGCTGGTATCTCTCAAGGTTAGGGCACCTAGTTCTAGTGGCTTGCCACTAATGTAGAGCTTCAGGAGTGTGCAGAAATGTTGCCCTGCTAGACTGGTCTTTGGAGTAGGTACAAAGAAGGCACCAGATACATTATAGTCTTCTCAGAATTGTTATTCTCTCTGTCTGTGAAATCTTCCATCATAAATATAGATTGTTTTCAGCATTTCTTTTTTTATGTAAACTTATTCCACTGTCCTGAGTGTTATATAATGTCAGTTCTCTTTTGGAGTATGACCAGACACAAGAGATGGTACAGCATAGCTTTGGGAAGACCTAAATAGTATTTGTCTGATAAATTATAATTTAATCCGTTGATTTATTATTGTTTGTATTAAAGGGTTGTATTAGTCATTTGGCCATGACTAGGCTGAAGCTATGAAAATGAGTATATTTGASAGTGGTACTGCAAGATCGTGAAACTAGAGTGAAAGGGAAGGACTAGGATGATACAGCCTTGATTTGCACCTGTATCAATCTGGCAAGAATCCACCGAGATCAGTGAAGTTATTTAGGTATAAAGCAGATGTAAATGAGTTCTGAATCCTGACCTGTGTGTTTGTGTTGTAATAAGGAAAATGACTCTGTGCTTGTTGTAGAGGGTTTAACAAAGTCGCTTGGGGCTGCAAAATGTTTAATGAAGCTACTCAGTATCTGTGTCAAGGGTACCACTGGAATAATAAATTCATTTTCTTCTTTTGTTTCCACTGTAGGGAAGTTCAGTTAATTTCCTCTAGGAYGGTCCATAAAAGACTAAAGTAACTGAGAATGACTGGTTTGGAATATGCTTTGGCACTGTGTTATAGCTATAGCATGGCTCAGGGGGTAAGCTGCTGGCTGGGGACTGACATAAACTCCGTATTTTACTACAGGTTTTACTGTAGACTGACCTCAGACAAATACAGATGCAAGTTTGATGCATCTGAGCACAATTCCTGACTGCATCCTGTCCCRCATGGGGAACAAAGAACCTGGCAGTTCTAGCTGCCTTTAAATATTAGGTAGAATAGTGATTGCCTTGTTGGTTTTTTACATAGTGTATGATTTGTTTCTTTTCCATTTACTGAGATGCAGATATTTTCTATCTTTATCATTGTTATGACATTGTAATTCTGGGAATACTAATGAGGTCAAATCAGAAGTTTGCTGTTTCTACTGTACTACGTGCAGCCTTGGCAAGATGATGGATGACAATAGATGTATAGCCACTTTCCTATACAGAAGCAATTACTACCCTCCACCAGAACAACAGCAGAAAATGATGATGTCTTAATCATTCCTTCTGCTTGATTCCAAGGGCAGCAACATCCTATTTTCTCACTGATCTTTGCATTAAACACACATCTGGAAAAAGAAGCGCTACAGCATTCTGCAGCTGTGTTCCCAGGCACCACACCTTACAGCAGCAACACTGCTGCATTTGTGCTGATCGTTGCTGAACACATTAGTGATTTTAAATAAGGGTGTTTGCAAGCATTTGTCTTCATTCTGATAACAGTGAAAAGGGAGCCAGCTGCTCTGGTAGTGTAAATCTTCCTAGCATCTTTGGCATCTGGTCCCACTGGCCCCTTTCACCAGCTTATGGACTGTTGTGGATGAAGTTTTTAGACCGGTTTGCAGCATGATATCTTGATATGGAAATAAGCAGCCTAGAACTGAAAAAATTCAGGCTATTAGAGCCACAAGACTTCTTCCTGTAGGACCCTGTCCAGTTCCTAGGCATCTTCTGGGCTGTTTCTGGTGTTCCCTCTTTTCTGCAGGGTATCCTTCTGGTTCAGACTTTACAAAGCTGCCTAACCCTTCCCAGGGCAGGAGGCTATGGGAAGCTCACAAATCAGGGCCAGACATCTCCTAAATGTAGCTTGGTCATCAGAAGCACCAGTGTAAAGGACATTTCTTTCAAAGAATTTAACCTGAAACACCATCCTGCTGCCGCTTGTGAGGTCAGCAGGTGGAAGGAAGCACTCGTTTCCATAGTCAGGAGATCCCCACACGATGCGTCCTATGTGTTTCTACGTGTTGTTAGCGGATTATCAGCTCCATGGCTAGAAATGCACGTCATAAAAGAAGAGCCTAAAACAAGCAAGACCTTCAGTTCTAGAGCTGTACAAAGGACTGTACAGAGGTGAGATGCCTTTTCCCAGCAGCAGGAGTTATGCTTTTCTCTCTCCTGAGTTGATAGTTCTTTCTACAACCAACCTTTTGATTGCATGTGAACGATGTGGGAAGCTGCTTGTGCTATCCATAGATATATGTTGTGTCTTCCAAACTGAATTAATACCTGTCCAAGCAGGACTGCTGCAGGTAGGGGGGACCATGGGAACGCTTCCCTGACCCAGATGGGTGTCCGCAGGGAAATGGGAGGTCTCCTGAACTTCAGCAGAGATTTCTCTAGGAGAATCTCAGCAAAATAGACTCTGGCAAGTTGGTTGAAACCCTGCAGAACTCACCTAGCTGGCTCTGTGGTTTCACCAGCTCCCAATTTCATGCTGAATTAATCCAGAAAGAAAGCTGGCTCCAGAAAGGCTCCTTCAGACCAGGCAGTATTCGGAGATGGGGAAACCAGAATCTGCCTTTGGCACCTTTTGTGCTCTGTGCTTGACATTAACTGACAACTCTTCGTCTGGTCATTGAGTCAGGGTAGTGGAGCAAATCAGAGAAGGGAAGCTTAGCAGTCAGGGAAATGTGAAAGTGGTAAATAAAGCCCGATCAGCTGCAATTATTTTATTTATTTGTGGCTCTGCATCTTCATTTCTGAAATAATTGCCCATAAAGTATTGCAGGGGAAGCCAAATCTATTTATAAATCCTATGGTCCAGGGTAGATTCCATTGCTAATTCCAAATGCATCATAGAAAACGCAAGTATTTGCTAAAACTCCAGGGAAGATTTAATGTATTTGCAATGTATCTTACAGTTAATGTGTAGTTTTATTTAGCTCATAACAGTTCAATCATACAAAATTATTACCATATGGGACATGAAAAAAATAGCAACCTCCCCTTCTCCCATTATTAGTGTGTCTAACTGTATTAGTATTGTAGAGCATAATAAAATTTATTTACGTGATCGCTGGTATCTCCAGCCCTGGCTTTCTGTATGACTTAGCAGGTAGAGATGGTGTAGAGTCATAAATTTCAAGGGTTTTGGTTATTTGTCCAAAATGAACATGTGCTTTGTGCTTTATGCTTTATAATTTTGTCCTTCCTTTGTTTCTGCTAGCTGGTGGAGTTAAATAGCTGGCTCAGCAACAAAACCAACACACTTTTTTTCCTTCTGAGGCTTTATTCTTGAAGGGTGAGATTCAGCAGAGTCAGTGTCAGGCCTCCTATTGCCTACCCTCGTGCCAGGATTTTCACAGAGGTTTTTACAGTTCCTTATACAAAAGCCAAATAGACTCGAATAGAAAATGATATCTTGCTGTATGGGTTGTGAACAGTGTCCTACAGTATGTGTTTAAGAATGATCTCTCTCATTCCCAGTTTTATAGGCTGCTTTGTAGAAATGTATGGAAAGGGTATTCATTATAAAATCTTTGAGGTTTATTTRTTTAATTCAAAAAGATGCTACTGTATCCAATGAACTCCCTTTTGACTTAAACTGAGATAAAAGCYGGTTCTGTTCCAGACTTATGATTTTGCCTGATATTTTTAGCATCTTTTTTCTTTTCTCTTTCTGTTTTTACAAGTTGCAATACACAACTGATAAGAGCCACATGGCTGTTTCTTTCAGCAGCTGAAGCTTGCAGTTACACTGCGATAAAGGAGAACCCATTGGTGTCAGGGTGATGTCAGGCCAGAAGAGACTTTTGGGGTCATGAAATCCAGTGTCCTTGAATCGCAAGCGATTGTCTCGTGACATCCTGTTCTCAGACTGATCAAACACTGCTGCCCCAGTCTGCAGCTTTTGCCCCTGCTATCCCTCATGCAACTCACTGCTGTAGAAATAATGCTACCCATTGGTCTCTTGTATTTTTAAAGTTAATTATTTATTGCAATTTAACARTTTAACCAAAGAAGCTTTGTCTCTTGGACTTTGTCTTTATAGAAATTCTTCATGGTAGAGACCCGTTTAACCGGAGTGTTAACTACCAGTGTGCACTTTTGCCACCAGAGGCAAATCTCATGTTTCCTTGCAGCCCTCAAAGACCCAACCCATTCCAGGGACAACTACAGAAGAAGGTGGTAGTCCCTGTGTAGCACAAAGCTAGTGCTCTATAGAAATAAAACAAGCATATTCACCTTTTAGCTTCTGTGAAGTTCCTATAGCATATCTTTTGGTTCAAAGACATAGACACAGAAAGCTGGGCTGAAGTCTAGCAACCAAGGTCATGGGGAAGATAATATTTTTGTTTTGATTGGCAAAGTGCTGCTTCTTACTGGCTTTTAAATGCCATACTTATAGGGACAAAGGATTAGCAACACTCTTTAAATTTCTCTTTGATTTCCTTTTCGAATTGCTCTACAAATAATGCATCTTATGATAGTGATATTAAATAGGACAAACAACCCCCATARTACAAACAGCTGTTAATCGCTTTCATTTCCTCCAGTTATGTTCCATTTCTGAAGTTGCAGTGTGACTGTTGTACCTGCGAAATGCAGCCTCCAGGCCTGATTATCATATCAATTAGACTAGAGTAATTCTTCTGACTTCAATAGCATTACTTCCTATTCAAAGGCGTTTAAATGAACTTCAGAATCAGGGCCACGGGAAGATTGGTTTCCTTATTACATTGCATATCATGCTGTTTTGAGGAAATACATTTTGCGAACCTGTTGCATTTCAGCTGGCAGGCATCCAGTATAAACATACTGTTATAAGTCAACATAGCAATTAAATCAAATTGCAATGTTTTTTCTGAACAGCAACAGAAGTGAGACATGCATACAGTAGCTGCTATTCTAGAAGCCTGCCCGGATTAACACTTYGGCACGCTGGAATGCGTTGCATAAAACCCTACTGAGCAATCCCCGGCGAAAGCACAAACACAACCACTCTGTTTTGTCAATCAGCTTAAGCAATTTTACTGTACTTGTCACTGAAGAAATCTAGTTCTGTGCAAGGTGTATTGCTGGAGACGTTTGGTTGAATAAACGGGTAGGAAAGGTTGAAGCTAGGAATCGCAGTATTCAGCTTATATAGGTCTGKTTTGAAATAGAGAGGAGAGCTGTCTCATTAGAGCATGAAGAAGAAATGTTTTCCTTGCCTCTGGAAGTGACAATGAATAATAGGTATTCTGTGGACCTCATACATGAGATTTTGGCTTTTTAAGGACATGCTCAAATCCTTGTCTACCAAATCTCTGCTGAAATATCTACCTGAGTGAGGCTAGCAGGCAGATTCAGATTCACTTTACATTGGGAATAAATCTGGAGTAAGCTGGATATATCATACTGCTTTTTATTTAATGTACATGAGATCTGAATGCTGTCCTAAATAAGGGCAGCAGAAGTTGCTGTGTGGTATTTGGTGCTTTAACATTTGGTATATTATGCAAGAATTGTTTTTCTCTTTTATAACTGACCCTCTTCATCAGGTCATAGTTCTTCAGTATTTCAATGCAGATTGTGTTTTAGCACTCCACAGCGCCCCTGGTCCAAATCTCATTAATGCAAACTGCAAAATTTGCAGCGATGTCAATGGGCGTTGGATCAGGACTCGAGCTGTCCGATAGCCCTGGACAGCAGTGAAATCCAGGCTTCTGCAGGGGGCTGTGCAGTGCGTTTCCCCTTGCCACAGCTCCGCTGCTGCTGGCTGAGATATGGATAGTCCCGTTTAGCTCGGGAGTAATTTGTCCTCAGACTCTGCAAGTATGTTCATGAGTGACCCCAGCATCCAAGCCTGCAAAGCCCAGGTAGCTCAAAGGTTGTTCACTCTCATGAAGACCTAGAGGGACCCACGCTGGTGGTGCCTCACCTCRCTGGCAGTTGGGAAGGGGAAAACAGACCCTTTTTCTCTGCCTCGGCATGTGCCGCGTTGTGCTGTCCGCGGCGGGGTTGCTGCGGCGCATCCCCAGGAGGGGATGCTGGTGCTGGGACCCAGCACGAGGCTGCGGGCAGTCCGCTCCCCACTGCCGGAGCAGGCGAGCCTTCCTCCAACGGACCCACGCTGTTCTGCTGGGGGGACTCAGCCCGGCCCCGCRCCCCGCGGGAGGGCAGCAGTGCGCGGAGGCCGTCGTCTGCTCCTGCCGGCGAATCCTGCCCAAACCCCCTGGCAGCGCGCAGGAGGTGTCCCAGGGCTCCCGGCAGGAGAAGACTTCATTACACTCACGCAAATGTCAGCCTCATGACCTTTGCAACTGGTCTTTTTTTTTTTCTTCCAAGAATAATTCAAGCCTTGTGTTTTTCTTCACCTCATTTGTTGGGGATTTGCGGGCAGAGCAGCACTGATAACTCGATGCTCCGTATGGACGCTAGCTCCTGCCTAACACAGGCTCAAGGTGCCGCAGGTACTGCTGGTACCTGCTCTCCCGTGCCTCCTTAGAGGGGACCTCAGTGGGCAGTCATATTTTACCGTTGCGGAATGTCTTTGGTTTTATGAAGCTATTTATTAGCCTTCTTCTATCATAAGTGTTTACAGATTCTAGCTAATTAGTCTGCGGAACAAAGACATGCTGGTGTTTGTTTCTCATTTAACAGCCTGTTCCTGCAGCAGCTAATTTTCTTTTTTTTACCTGTTACCATAGGATATCAGGGAAGAAGCATCTCCAGCATCTAATTTTAAGCATGCTACTTCTCCATTTTAAGAAATGCAGTTCCCTGGATTTGCCTTTTAATCACAGACCCACATTTAGTTCCCAGCTTTCTTATTTAACACGTCTGATACTACATCAGCAGTGCAGAAAAGCAGCAAATGTTGTCGAGGGAAGAGCTGGCACGAGAGGCATAACCTGTAATTTACTACTTGGTAGCAGGGCTTGGCACGCTGCGGACTCATTGGCGTAGCAGTGAAGTAAGATGCCCGTAGTAAATCTAAGCAAAAAAATGTGGCCAAAATGTTTTCAGTGGGATATGCAGATACTGCTACCCTGAAATAGTTCCCGGGGATTCGTCTCCATTTCGCTACCATTTATAATCCTTAGAGTAGGCTGGAGAGACTGAAACTCAGGGAGGTGAAATGATTTGTGCCGGAGCCGTGGCCCAACACGGGGCTGCCGCCGTGGGGTTGTGCTGCGTTTCTGCCCGCAGCGGCACGCGGGGCTCACCCTGGAGGAGCGCGGCGCTGCGCTCTGCTCAGCCCCGTGGACCCTCTCCAGGCTGGGATCGCTCCTGGCATCCCCAGTGCTTCCGAGGAGGCAGGTGGGGAGATTTCTGAGAACATCTTTGTAGAAATTTCAATTTCTATCTCAACTGAGATTTCTTTGCAGTTTCTGCTTGCTCTTTAAACTTCCCCCTTGCTAATGGCCTCGAAATTTCTGCAGATTTCCTTAGGTCGGGTGGGCTCCCCGCGTGCCGCTATTAGGAGGGCCAGGAAATAACCAGCAGTTAAACAGCCCTGGCAAAACAACATTTGTGTTTTCTGAGGATCAGCAGCCAACTTTGCCGGCGGCTGGGGGCTCAGGCGACGGCATCCCACGGTCGCTGACAGCGCGATGCCAGCCGGAGATTGGGGTGTTTGGGAGCAACCCGTAACTGAAACAGCGGTGCCTGGCGGGTCAAGACGGGAAGGTCTGGGCAAAGCCGAGATGCTTAGGAGAGGGTGCACAGCGCGTGTCCAAATTACGCCGCTGGCCTGGTGCTGTTGGTGACTCACTGCTGTAAACAAACAAAAAAACCCATGTTAATAAAACAGCTTGAGGACACGCTGGCCATTTCTGACTTTTCCTGTCGTTTTAAGAGTCTGCTTCAATAGCATTAGTTTGTTTGGTTTTTTTTTTAACTTACGATTTTCCATCCTGCCATAATGTTCTGCATGTGGGTAAATAAGAGTGAGAAAGCCTGAAAGATCAATTGCATGGGAAGAAGCAGCAGAAAGCCAAAGTAAATTGTGCCTGTGAATGTGTGGGAGCTGGACAGTTAGGGGGACAGCAAAACTATTGTAAATAAGAGCAGTTAGAAGTGTAGGATTAGGTGGAATGGATAATAAAATATGTCAGAAGGGCACTTAAGGCAGATACTGGTCTCAGCAGCAGAAGCATGGTCAAAATGATCCTGTTAGCACTTTAAGCCCCTTTTGTAAGGGTTGCTAATCAGTGATCCAAATTCTTACTGCAAGGGTAGTCACCCAGCCGAGGACGAGTAACAGCATAGTTTTACATGGAAATCTGTACTAATTAGCAGAGATATTGCACACAGACTTCAGATATGCACAGTCAGTATATCGATTATAAGCTGCTTTGATATGCTGGCATAAAACATCAAAAGGAATGGAGATGTTAAATTAATCTATAGATTCAAGGGATAATCTGGCAATAATTAGTACCTTTTCTTTTGTTTTCAGTACAGCTTGCTTGCATTTTGTTTGATTCTATCTTGTGATATACTAGAAGGGAGTTTCGACCTGGCTTGTTTTTATTTCCCTGTGTTTTTTGCTTCTTGGAATCTCTGTGACATGATAATCTTCCCCAAATTTTCAAACAAGCCCCTTTTGCATCTGATTCTTTAGGGTTTTATTAGGCAGAAAATCTGGTTCCTGGGGCCTAAGACACAGAGGCAAAGCAGGCAGGGTGTCGAAGGAGGGAAGAGCCTGCTTTCCTCGTTGCCCGACTAATAATCCTATTCCCAGAGCCGCCTTGAAGTTATGGCTCATAACYGATTCTCCACCGAGGCCTTTTTCGGATGCCCTGGCAGCGCCTGGCGTCCCCTGCGGAGTGCCGCCRGCAGTGGTCCCCGGGGCGCTGCGCGCTGGCGCTGGGCTCCAAAGACGCCCTCGCCCTGGCCAGGGGGTGTTCAGTGGGGCCACCCTGCCCTCCGAAATAATTTTCCGGCCTCCTAGAGCCAGGTACAAGAGTTGAGCAGGAACCTAGCCCCAGACATGCCCTTTTCRCTCTGCCTGACCTGCTTGTCCCTGCTTGCGGGTAGCCGAGGCTGTTTCCGCTCCTTTTGTGCCTTGGCTTCGGAGAGTCGGGTTTGTGCGTTGCAGACTGTAGCAGGATGCCTTGAAGTTATCTTGCCGCCCGCTGCATATTTTAATACGGAAGCTGCTCTTTATGTGCTTCGGTAGCGCTCGCTGCGCTAATGCTTTGCCTGAAGCACCTGCGGAGCCTCTGCTGCCGCGTTGCAGCGCTGCCAGGCAGCACCGATCCGGCGCGGCTCTGAGTGCCGCCAGGGCTCCTGCTCCGACAGCGGTCGGAGAGGCCGCGCGGAAGAGCTGGGCTTTGCAGCGTATCCAGGCCACCTACTCGAAGCCAGGCTCTTTTGGCACCCGTGAAATTGTCTGACAACTTGTGAGCAGGCACGGTGCCATCCAAGCAGATGGGCATGAATGTCCCGGCAGCCAGGAGACCGTGGCTGTTCATCTGGCAGGGGCGGGCAAGAGCGGTGCTCCGCGGTGCAAATGTCCAAGCGATTGTCCATCTCGGAGTTATCGTGGGAGCAGCGGGCCTGGCAACGGGCTGCCCRGTTTGGGCATGGGGTATGTGGTGGTGGAGATGGTACACTGCATTTCAGCAGCGACACTAATGCGGGAGCATTTCCCAAAGACTGATAACGAGGTATGTTTGAGCAGTTTTGATTTAAGCAGACTAAAGGAAAGAGAGGTTTGACTGTTGTTCTTAATTCATCAATCAAGTCTTTATACAGGGAAAAGATTTTGTTATTCATGGCCATGAAGTGTCCCTCAGTTCACATCTCCAGGTGGAGCTTTATGCTGAAATGAGTGAGGGGGGAGAGAGAGCGAAGGTCTCCACGAGGCAGGGTGCTGAGCACGYGAGGACGCGGCGGTGGCCGAGCCARGGAGGGGTGCGCAGAGCAACTGCTGTGCTGTGCTGGCAGCAGCGTGGGAACCTCCYGGGTCTTTATGTTTGCTGCTGTCATCTCCTTTGCCGCACCCTTGGGAATATGTTTCCCTTTTTTTCCTTCTTTTTTAWTTTTTTCCTTTTCRCTGCCTATTATTTAACAGGAAACTTCGGTCCCTCTTTCCTGCTAGGAGGAAGCAGCTGAGGGAACCTTCCCTTGGCATTTGCATTCCCCCACTTTGTACCACTCCCCCACTGACGAGAAGGTTGTTTCCGAGATGGGTTTAATCAGAGCTTCCCATTTTGATGCGCGCTGCGTGGGTGACAGCCAGCACCCAGCACCATCCTGTACCCTCCAGAACGTCCCTGGAGGACAACAGCAATGTCTTTAACTACCTCTGCCAGGTGGTTTCCTGTGAGAGTCGGGTGCTTGCCACAAGGTTTGTGAATAGTGAGATAAAAGRATTAAAACATCCTCTTTGGGGCTTCGCAGAGAATTGTCACAAGAGCTTTCTTTGAAACATAACTTCAGGGAAGGCCTTAATGCTTGTACCCACGAGGGGCAGCTTCTCTCACATAGGCGTGCGTGTCAGGATGATTGACAGATCATTAATTAACTATTATTAATTACCCCCCTAATCTGAAGGGAGCGAGGGAGGAACTCCTTGCCAGCCTGGATCCTGTCATTGCTTTGAACGTGCAAGTCTGCTGTTCTGTTGCAGTCCCAAACCCCTGTGTCTTTTGGGCTGAAGAAGCTCATGAAGAAGGCAGCACTAAGGAACAAACTTTTATAGCCGCCCCTCTCAACGCCTTCATTTCCTGACAGCCCCAGTTCAAACGGAWGATTTGCAGGAGCACGCCTCTTTCTATCTATTACTCTGAGTTTAGAGGAAGAGAAATGTCAAAAAAATCTGGTGTTGCCTTTCAGCCTCACTTTGTTGCTGATATATAGGCTATAGCTCTGTGTGAACGATACAGGGTCTGTCTGTAACACAAAGCTGATGCTGCTTATGGATGGCCACATACCTCCTTTAAGGTCCTACAAAAGGTTTCAGCCCAAATTTAGGGTGAAAAAATGTTCTTTTCCCTCCAATTTARCTATGGTATGATTGCCTCCTCTCTGCTCTCTGTAGCCCAAACTGTGTTAAACTGCTGAATCCAGTTACACCCAGACCTGTAGTGGAAGGGACAAATTCTTCTTCTGCTGACCTCAGTTGGACTGAGGCTGCTGTTCCTGAAGACCTTATTCTGCTCTAATCATTTTGAGCCAGCCTGTATCTTCTCCCACTTCTGCCTGGTGGCCTCTAACAATCTCATCCGTCAGGCAGCAGCATGATTATAGCTTTATTTAACTTACTTTGTCTGCATTTGCCTTTCAAGGAGCAACAATACAGCAATTCTGTAGACTGTATGTGGCCTCAGAAAAGAAGTTGTCCTGTTTACCCACCAATAACAGAGCCTTCATAAATTCTTGGGATGATGCCAGTCTTGATAAAGACATCGGTGGTGCTGATAAGCCAATAGTCATAATCAGCGATCGGTGTCTAGTTGACGTTTTTGCGAGGCTTTGTGCCCAACCTTGTTGACCCTACTCTTTTCCTGTTAAGTACTGCATTGTTTGTCAGGGGAAAGACCTTCTCAGGGATAAAAATGGTACCTATATTGCAGGAAATGCCTAAGATCAAAAATGTTTGGCGTGGTTTGTTCTTTTTAYTGAGTGTGGTATATCATGAAGCATCCCTCCCATGCAATTTCAGACACAGCAATATTAACCTTGCCATTTTACGTCTTCTGTTGGAAACTGCCTCACCTTGCTGACATCTGAATTATGTTTTTAACAATAATTTCCTTTGTTAAAAAATAAGGAAGCCAAAAYGAGCACCAGTACTGCAGGCTCACTTTTTGGCTTTAATAACACAGTCCTTTACAAGGATGAGGTATATGAATCAGTTTTTGTAGACAGTGGTTTTGGATTGTTTACTTGCTTGTTTGTGAAGGATTTTTGTTTTGCTTTTGTCCCTTCACATGTGAATCTATCACTCCTGATGCAATAGCACACTTTGGAAAAAGCTCCCTGGTCCCTCTTATCTAGCTGGACTGTTACTAGGTTATTGGATTCTCTCTTCTCTACCTTCCGCTAAAAATTCACTCACTAAAAGGGTGAAATTGCAATGTATTGAATTGCATGATATTGCACCAATTCTTTATCGCAATATCATTTAGATTTTAATAGCTACAAGCCTTCAAACTATTTTGGTGCTACCACAGACATTTAATATCTGTGAACTTACAGAAGGTATTTTCTGGCACTCAGCAATGACTCCAAAGCCCCAAAGAATTAGACTCAGCAGCCCTGAATTTCAAAGCCTGACATCACTGCAAGCAAGGAATACAAATCCATCAACAGGAGCAGGGTTTTAATTGCTTTTGAATGATTCTATAGAAATCTAAAATTGCTTTGTGGGATGAAAAAAATCCCCACTTTTATCTGTGAAGAGGTTTTAATTCTGGTGAATAAAATAAGTGGCTGCTGTAATAATACACGATTTTTTCTCTCTGACTGTGTAGCTGTTCCTTCAGCCCTTGCCTGCTGGGATTTTATCCTTGAGCAGTGAGACATCAGAGTTCATCAGATATTACACGTGGCAATTGCCAAACCAGGAGAGGCTTTTTGGTGGCTGGAAGATTTGTGCTTCTATTACATTAGCTGTTAAAAAATGAGACCACCTGTATTCTTTTTCAATGTGACCTTCTCTAGCTGGTCATATGCTGTATTTTCTCTGTGATCTGATGTGATTTTAAGGGTGATCAAAAGGCCAACAGTGCTTTAAAATCCAATAATACCTAGTCTCTTGCTTTGCAGCTTTTTTTTTTTTTTTTTAATGAAAAGAACCAAAATCTTTGCAGACATTTCTACATCTGGCTTAGCTTCTGGTTAAATGCATCCTCAGGGAGTGCTGGAAAATATTACTTCTCTTGTTTAGAAGAGAAGTAAACGAGTCAATTTTTCCAAAATTGTTTTCAAGGAAAGGCATATCAGAAACTGTTTGTATTTTCCTATTTAATAGATCTGGTGAATATTCGAAAATTGTCTGCATCGCAAATGAGAGTGAAGGCAACAACAACAACAGAGGGTGAACATTTCCGTTGCTTTGCCAGAGGCGTGAAAGGATGCAGCAGCAAACGCCTTTGCAGGCTGCCTGCAGCCAGGGACAGTGTCTTGCTGAGCCAGCCCTGGAGACGGTGCAAACTGTGACGGTCCCTTCCCACCCCCACCCCCATACGCTTGCAGGGCCGATGGCTTCGGCTGCCTCCTTCTCCGTGGGCTCCGGCCAACATGGGACTGGCCAGGGCTGGAGCATGCAGCAGGGGAGCTGGAGCTGGAGGCACTGCAAGTGCTGTTTGCCCTCTCATTCACCCCCAAAAAACCCTTTCGGGAACTCCGAATGGGCCTGTGTTTAGGCTCAAGCAGCAAAAAGGCTCAATATCCCCTGTCTCCACCCAAATCAATGTCACCAAAACCTTTCCGAGGGGTCTCAAGGGCCATAGCAAGCATCTCCCAGTGCAGCGGTAATAGAATCCAGTACTAGTTTTAGCTGGTTGTAAGTAATGTTTCCTTGACCAGATATTAAAATGGTTACTGAACTTGTTTTACGGAGAAAATAGTACTTGTTATTTTAGTTAGCAGTAAACTTAAGAAAAGGCGATTGACAGCTGCACCCAAAATTCTGCACTGATTTTTTTCGTTGCCATCTGAAGCATGGTAGTGCTAACATATTTTCAAGTACAGAGAACCTTTCTAATGAGGGCTTTAAAATATTTTTAATGATTTCCAGAAATAAACCCAACCATTACTGTATTTTTGAAGGACAATTATTTTGTCCTTTCTTGCATAGCTACACATTTTAAAATACATTTTAAAATAATCATTTTTAAATTGATTTTCCTCAAATTGACCATAACAAAGCAGACAAATCTCTTCAGCATTAATTTTCCACCTAGCTGAAGAAATTAGCTCTGGCTTTCTCCCTCCCACCCAGGAGCYCTGTTAGAATGGTTACCTGGATACCCTGCTTGTAAAGGATGTATGTGCTGGAGCAATTTAAATAGCCTGATTTGTCATCTAACTGCCGACATCATTAGCAAAGCATTATTTGGCTGGAACGTTGTAGGCTGAACATGGATAACACCTCTGTGCTGAGGAAAGATTTAATTTAACTACCGTGTGACCAAATATTGCTGTCTTGGGTGAGGAGCTACAGCAAGTCCAGTGTGAGGAATACGACCTGTGTCTGGGTGGTATTTCCCCACTGTGTGTAGTTATTCCGCACATAAAGGACTTCCCTATTCCGCATCAGGATGAAAGCAGGATCTTTCCAATATGATGGTTTAGAATCCAGTGGTTTGTTATTTTGGGGCAAAGAGAGAATTCTCTTATGATGGGGAGGAGGGAAGGGAAGGAAGAGAACAAGGGAGCAATCAGAATAGCTGGATGATTATGAATTTTTCAGAAGTGTCAGGTTGAAGGCTTTGGTCTAGCACTGGGCAAAAATTTGAACCTGCCTCTTGCTTTTTTCCTTGTTACTTTTCCCCTTTTCACAGCCCCTGTTTCAATTTATTCATCTTCTTATCCTCTTTAATTTTTAAGATGGCAATTACATCAGGACAGAAGGACTCTCAAAAGCAGGTTTTTAAAGACAAGCTGATAAAATCACAGTGATGACTTGAAAATAATTGTCCTGCATATGATATTGTGTAAAGCAGAAAACAGTGACTTCATCTGATAAATACAGTATGTCAGAAGGCAGAGATAGTCGATTCCCTGGAATCTAACTATTGAGCAGGGTCAAAATTGTAGTCTGCACATAGCAATAAGGAATGTGGAAAAAGCAAATCAGAGCTTTAAAAAGAGGCTTTTGCTAGCTCTCAGATCACTTTTTAGGTCTGGACTGAACATAACACATCATTTTAAGGCTTTATCCCAAATCAGGTTGTTCTGTATTGATTCCAGGATGATCTGGAAAACTCAGCTAGGGTCTGGGGATTTGTCGGGTAGGTTGTGCATGCTCCCATCTAAGCAAATTCTGCACCTACAGCTGAATTACAAGAGCACCGCAATTACATAGCTGCCTCTTGCATATTCCTGAACATCCTTGTTGACAAATCAATTCCCAAATCATGTTCAGGAATCATAGTCTTAAATGAAGCAGGGTTGCAGAATATTCTGCTGATCTATTGTGTAAGTCTTTTTCCTTTAGTTGTAATTGATGTTGCAAAATATTTTATGGCTTCTGTCATTAGTATTCCCAGTTGTCTAGATCTACAATTTATTTCATGCTGTAAAAATGCTAAGAATTTTCTACTGAGTAGCAGCACCAATAGAGCATATTCCTAGATTTATCAACATGGGATATTTTTGAATGGGTAAGGAATCTTTTGTCTTTGAATTAAAATGTGTCTAGACAGTGTTTTGGGGGTTTTTTTTGGTTAAAAATATAGCAAAATGAAGATACTTTCTAGGTAGTAATTAAATTCTTCCAGTGACATACAATCTGTTATGCACAAGGTTCTAGTGTAATGAATATATTTATTTCCAGGAAATCTACAGTATTTTCCTTGCCATTTGTAGGACTCAGCATATAAATAATGCAGACCATGCTGTGCTGCTTTTCAGTTCTTCCTAGGAAATGATGCCATTAAAAATGCCAGAGTTCTTTCAGGCACATGCAGACACAGCAGGTAAAAGAATATTCATGTGATGAACAGTGACAGAAGCAGCATCAGCTAACACATAACACTGCAACGCGCAGCTCAGACAATGAAATTGTTTGCAGTAATTATAGCATGGAATGAGACTGTTGTTTAACTTAACATCATGGTAGTCAAACTGTGATCCATCAAAGTGGGCTCTGAATTTACAACCTAGGATTAGGACCTGGAGGTGTAAAATAGGGTGAAGTGAAATGAAGACCTTTGCGCCCTCCCACTGCCGTTCCCGACACATACAATGGATAACTGTAATGAAAATGCAACTTCACTTGAGCAGTTTCGGAATGAAAAGGTCACAATTAATTCCTGGCAGGCTTGTTTTTGTTTGAGAGCACAGGTTGCTGTTTGAAGTCTGCAATTCAGATACTTAAAATATCTTCTTCATGAAACCGGTGATCCCTCTTGCAGTGTTCAGATGGCAGAGATCAGCCAGTGTATAAAAGCACAGTTGCATCCCATCTCTCAGTAAGGTAGAAGTATTTTGTATGTTTAAGAAGGAAAATTTAGCATCTACCATTCTTAGGCATTCCTCACGCATAAGCAGAGCTTTAGTACGCGTTGCAAATGGAAATCAAGTACATGATGTGCCTGGAAGGAGTTTATCTAACTATTTATGGGCTGATCACATTTTGAGCTAGAACTGACTTGGTTATTTTTAGTTAAATAATGTTACAGTAGTACTTATATTTGTAAAGAAGTAACAAAATTCTCCTGCTGTGTGGCACTGTCACACAGAGCAATTCCCAGCTCTTTCTTGCTGTGTCTGTTTTCAAACCTTAAGGTTGCGATGCTCAGGGTCTCTGGAGGAGCATCTGAATCCTAAATGTCATGGGGATGCCTATCTCATTGAGGATCAATGAGTTGCAGCTCAGAGTCAGACTTAAAACTCCCCCAAAGCAGTTTTATGTGTCTTTGTGCTTTCCTTATTCCCTCCCTGCTGTGTGCAGAGCATTTGAACTGGTTTGGGCAACGTGGAGCCATCCGTTCTGGTTTGTAAGTGGACCGTGTCTGCTGTCTGGCAACCCAGGTTAGGTTTTCCTATCCCTCAAACGCGGTACACACRTGGAGCGCATGTGTTTGCCCAGTGGTGTTGGAACAGATTGATTTTCAGAGCTGGCGTTAGGTTTAACTCRTACAAAGGGACTTTGTGCAGGAGTGCGTTCAGCAAAGCATCAGGCTCTCATATGAAGAGTTTTTATTGGATCTGTCAGGAAAGTTCAAAAAGCCAAGAAAGCTCACTGTCTTAAAAAAGTCTCAGTCTGCTTTCTCATCTTTGTTTTCACGATAAAAATCAACAGCTTCAGTCAATTGCTCTTTGATATGCTTTTAGAAAGAGATTCCCAAAACTTCTGAGATGCAGATGTAAAACATAGCTACGGCATGTCGTTAACAGTAGTGACTGTTCCTTCTTTCTGATAAAAAGGGAATGGAGAATCATTAAAAGTCATGGAAAAAATAAGRCAGAAGCACATAATTTAATATGGTCATCTGTTTGGAAATGCACATTGTGCATAAATAATCAGATGCATCAGCAGGGAATCCACAGCCATCTAGCAAGTAAGTTGTTTTGCAATTGCCATCTGACCTGTAGATAAGTGGAAACAGTGTCTTCATTACATTTACAAAACTGCACATTAATCATTAGTAAAACCAGCACTCCAAGATGTAAGGGAGGTCTTGTTATGTCTATGGGCACTGTGTGCATGTTCCTAATGGCAGGATTTGACTATTAAGGTGATATCAAAAATATGCTACTTGGCATGAAGACTTGAGCCACAGTGCTTACTAGCCTGCTACAAAGGAAATCCAGCTTAGGATATAGTTTCAAGACTCACTATATGTTGGGGGGGGAAAGGTATATCTGGAAATATGTTCGCAAAGAAACTTGTGTACAACTTTTGGTAGATGTGGTTTCCACCCCTGTATGATACTGTTTTAGTTGAGGCTGCGCAGGTTTCTCCAGTGCCTTCCAATAGCGCATTGAGCAGAGAGTATCTGTCAGGTATGGTTTGTTCTCTTTTCCTCTTACCCTCTCCTTGGGTTGTAGAAGATTAAGAACAATTCAGTGTTTAATTTTTATAGGGCTTTACTGAAGGTTTTTTTTGTTTTCAGTGTTGCTGCTGTTCTGTCTTCTACTTCATTTTAGAGAAGGCGGATGGGAGCTGTGGTGGTAGGTTCTGGGAGCAGGAGGTGGTGAGGCCCCGGGATTCCTGTGGGAGTTCATTTCTCACACTACATGGTAGTTATGTTGGCGATATACCTAGTTTAAGAGTATAATTGACATGATGGCACGGCACCAGTGTATGCGATGTTAAAAATCAAAGGGTGAAGCTAATATTTTTAAAGCTGTTGTCTCCTATTGGAGATAGCTAAGAAGGGAACTTGAGGGACCCATAATAAAACACAAGAATATGGATTATGCATCCTTTTTTATCCAAGATCTCAATCCTTAAAGTGTAAAAAGCACAGTGGGTTTTGGTCAKAGTTGCAGATTTAATTGAAGATTCTTCTACTCTCTACTCTCACCAAATCACAAAATACCTGCCTYGATGTTAGTAAGACCTATTGAAGATCTTGTGGACATATTTGAACTACACACTAAAGACACAGCTTATGGGCTCTGTCCCCCACATTTGGGCATGGACAAGAACGTAGTGTTTGCTGTCATGACTAGTTCATTTGGTTATTCACTTCCATGTGTTTTATCCACAATCCGGTGAAGTCAATGTGCCTCTTTCCCAAGGCTTCACTGAACTTTGAATTCGAATATGGGCAGGTTGGGTCCCAGTTTAAGGACTGGCTCTGTAGTTCCTGATCCAGTTCACCCTGAACTTGGTTGGAAACCTTTCATTAACTACCAGGAAAGTTGGATCATACCCAGAGAAAAAATAGTAAGTGCTAGAGGAATGAAACGAGGAAGTTCAATGATTAAATAATGGGATCACTTCACTCTGCCATATACCTATTCTCACAGTTAATATGAAGAGGTAGGAAAACAGTGAAATAAAAGTGTCCCTCACTTTAGGAAAAATATAATCCTCTCTTTGAAAACAGACTCCCACAAAACTCCTGTGGGTTATGCACACACATATCTACCACACTGTACAGTAGATAAGCTTGACATTGTAGACATTTTAACACAGTTAAAAATTCTAGGAGAGGTAGCCAGACATACGCAGCTAGAGAAAAGCAGCTGCATGTCATAAATTAGCTCCATAAAAAAAAAATTGGCAACAGTGTCATTTTACTAAATGTTTTACTGCACATCGTTTGCAAATTTTTTTCCCTCCTCTCTCCTGTCCTCTGCTCTTGTCTCTTTTTCTTGTGCTGTTTTGTTCTAAGCTCTGCTTTTACTACCTACCCTTGCGTGTTTTACTGTAATCTCACCTTGTTTTATCAAACAACCTGCACATAGGTGGACTTATAAATTTAAATTAGCCGAAACTAATTTTTAAGTCTCGTCAAAAGGAGCACACCTGCTTCCCAGTGAACACTACCTAAGCTGAGTCACTTTGGTGAGTCGTAGCTCCCCTCCGCACGCCTGCATGCACACACCCCCACACGCTCACGCACACACACGTCCTTGCCTTTCTTAAGCTTTGCTCCAGGTTTGGGTGTATGCGGTTTTGTGATCCATGAAGCGTGAATACTTGTCTCTGCACCTTGAGGATGGGAGTTCACTGAACGCATTTGCACTTGATGGGAGATATTTTTATAAAATAGCAATCGCCCTGCGAGGTCCTGCTGAAAGCAAGCAGGCCAGCTAAATCCGCTCATTCTGTGTCATGATGCTGAGCAGTTTCCCCAATATCCTTCTGCTCTTTATTATTTCACATGGGATATTTTTCAGTGGTTTCAATAGGTCTGTTTCTACCTAAGAGGGGCAGAGTTAAGCCAGTTCTGAGCCTTTTTTAAATCCTGCTTCTACTGTCCTTGCAATTGATGCTTCTCCAGATCTTCACCTCCATGTTTTCACCCGCAACTGCTGCATTTTTAACTAGGATTAAATCAAGAGAGTGATAATATTCTGTGTGGACAACTGGGAACTGGGTTCTTCACTCACCCCGTTGCAGCCTCCAGCAACAGGGCCTGTGTGGAGGCCGGGAGGTTAAAATGCTCCTTCTCAGTGGAAATGCAAAAGGGTGAAGAGATGCTAATATGGCTTGATTTTTCCCTGGGAGTAATACAGTGACTCCCTGTGGGCTGCAGAGCATTAACGCACCCTTTATCTAGACACTCGCAAGCTAAAAGGACCCTGATGTGTAATTTCCAATGTAATTTGTGACTCACATGGTACCCTTAAAATAAAATGCAGATTAGCAGTGGGGGTCTCGGGCCTGGAAGAGGGGAACTTCAGCAGGAAGATGAGATTCTTCCTGGTTCTGTGAGGCATTGCAACAGCTCTGCAAAAGGGCTGCGAAAAGGGGCTCCAAACCCTGTACACATGTACTCCTACTCCTGCAAGAAGTGAACAACCAAGGTAGAGAAAAATAGTCAATTCTAAATTTGCCTGGCAGTGAAAACATTGGTGTTAATASTGCTAGGGCAGCCAATGGATTCTTCTTTTTTGAAAAGTTAGGGAGTCCTCTGACTGAGGTTGAGAAATGCTGTTCCCAAGTGCTCAAGAGACTTAGGAGTATGCTGAAGTATTTGTGCTTGTAAATCACCTTGGCAGCTGCAGATGAGAAAGTAACTACTTGAGAAATGCTCAAAAKGGCAAACTGGTGATGTCACCACATTCCCCAACATGTAACACTTTGCAGACCAAAATAGCCAACAAAAGATGCATGTGCATGAAACACCTATGAAATAAACCTCAAAGATTTGTTGATCAGCAGCTCTTTTTTAGAGCAGGACATGGCCCATGTCCATGCATAACCTTTAAAGCTCCATGGATATATCCTCTCCCTAGTGAGGGGTGGCACGAGTGCCAGCCCCTCCAAACTTGGGAGGAATAAAGAAAAAAGAAGTGCTAGTCTACATTCCTTGTTTAGGCAAAATTCTGCCTGGAAACAAAACACATGGAAGTTTACCCAAGAACCATGGAAACAGGGCAAAGAATAAGTTAGATACCCTTCACAGAGATCCTGTTTGCTGACAGGATGAAGAACATTAATGAGACAGAAGTAAAAATAAAATAAAAAAAGAGAGGTGGAAGAGTTTGGTTTATTAGAGCAATGAAACACCACACCATATCAAAGCAATTCCCATTTCTTTTGTAACCACAAAGTAGTCTGAAACAGGCAATTACATCTTCTTTCCAGCTCAGAGAGGCACATCACCCTTTGCCACACATTAAAGAATGTTAATAGCAGCAGTAAAGCAAGTTCAAGGGTGTGCGTGCTTTATTGGGAAATCACACCTCCGAGGAATTAGAAACACTTAGCCCTGGGGAGCGATTATCTTGCAGTAACCACATGCTTGCTATCCTCCCTGGCATAATTATGGAAGATTCTCTGGATTTGGTATTGAAACAAGCTTGAAAAGCAAAACTTGCAGTCCTCTGAGGGAATATTCACCTCTGGCCAGCACAAGGATGAGGCACCACCACCTCCTATGTGAGCTTTGTGTGGGGCACCGACGAGGGGCTGAAGCGGAGTGTGATGGACCTAGTCATCTGCTAGGATGGTTTCTGCAGGAGGTCTTGCACAAGACTCTTTGCTTTGCTTGTCTGATCCTCAGCTTCTCATTTTGTATCAAACATGAGAAGAGTATCTGGACTTTTGAGGTCTGTAGGGGGGAAAGGCTGGATGGTGCAGTGACCTCTGTACAAACAAGAATTTTGTGCTCTTTTATGTATCAATCCATCCATATGCACAATATAGGCTCTGTCCTGCTAATGAGTTTTGACAATAATTGTTTCTCTGCAAAATCTTGGGCACTTAGCTCAGTGTCATGCACTAACTGGTAGCTCTCCAAGGCAAACTGAAATAAAAAGCCAAAATTATTTGGCTTCTGCATGTTTGGTTGGGAGGCAGGAGGGACCATGCCAAAGTTAGCCTGGTTAGTCCTTTGGGGCCCTTGGGGAAGTGGAAGCCCCCCAGGCAGTTGCAGATATATAGCTCACACATGACAGAAAACAGAGAAATCCCAGAGGATTTGCGCTTTCATGGTTGGAGCCTGAACATGCTTTTGTTTATTCCTCCAAGCCATGCTAAAATGCTGGCCTCGTTGGGTGGCTAATAGACAGACAGGTCTGATTGTATTAGGTTTTAGCCATATTATACAGTGTTAGAGAGAGAGAGAAAAGAGAAATTCAGACCTTGAACTCTGT
The DNA here is from genome assembly GCF_003343035.1 of Apteryx rowi. NCBI lineage: Eukaryota > Metazoa > Chordata > Aves > Apterygiformes > Apterygidae > Apteryx > Apteryx rowi. The sequence goes on along the minus strand of NW_020450871.1, from coordinate 5,567,379 downwards.
ACTGAAATGAGCCTGTACCAAACAGGAGGAATGTGAAGTGCAAACGCTGTGTTGTATTTCTAATTTGGTCACTATTCAGTTCACACAACTTCTTCCTCTTAGGGGTAGAGGAAAATGTTGGGGCTCTGTGGCCCAGACACGCTGCCCACGGCCCTTCGCTCCATTCACTGCAGGACACAGCTCGGACGGYGTCTGCAGGACACAAGAACCCATAAAACTTGTTTGAGCTTTGCTGCATCGGTGTGTGTTCCCCTGCGTGGGGCAGGAGACACATTGCAAGCCAGGGYTTGAGCCTTATTTCTGGTTACAGAAAGGCAAGTAAGGAAAGCAATTACTTTTTGGTTAGCAGAGTTGGAGTGCTTTGTGTGTCGTTGGTGTTTGGGTAGGGGGAGCACCGAGGACATGCAAACCTGGGCTCTACCAAAGCCCGYGGCCAGACTGACTTTTACTTTTGGTGGATTGACGAGGTTTCTCCCAAAGCTGTCGCTGCCGTGGGTGAACGGAGAGGGGCTGAGCGCTGGGAGCTGAGAGCGTGTTGGGTGAGCAGGAGGCAGCAGCAGGCACTGTCTGGAGCCATGTGCGATCCTGAGCTCACCACCGGCTCCATCGCGCAGAGTGCTGAGCGCAGAAGAGCTCCGAGGAAGTATTAAGGATACGCTTGGCTGTCAAGGACACACATAGTTCACTGGCTATATGCATGCCCACAGTTAAGCATGTGCTTAATGAGGCTGGAGTGCTTAGCTTAGGGCAYGGCTGAATCCTTAATAGCTCCGTGTTTTGGAGCTCTTGCTGAAAAATGGGGCTAATACTTTCCTGCTTCCTGGGATATTGTGAGGACAAGCTTACTAAGGTTCATTATTCTCACAGTGATAGGAAAGAAATGGGTGAATAAACAGGAAAGAGTTATACATCGAGCTCTCGATGTGTCAGGTTCATGGTGATTATTTTTTCCAACCTATTTTGAACTGGAACCTATTTTGAACCCTGGAGTTTCAATAGCACATATATCAGATACAGCAAAAGGAAAAAATCCAACAAGCTAAAAGACATTTGAACTCTGTGACGCTTCTAATATATTTAATGTTATTGTTCCTTTAAATCCCTACCCTTAATGACCCCAGACATATTAAGTAACCTTCTCAGGGCTGAAGGAATGCTTCAGACTTCTGATTTTGTACATATTTTTCCTCCCGCATTCTCAGAGCTCTACAAAGGTTAGATATTCAAGACCTTCTCTGTAGAAAATACTCTGTAGTCCTTTTACTGAGGAAAGGCTGAAGGTATCTGGGCTCACACCAAGCTATGTTTGCACAGCCTGTTTTCAAAAACAGTGTTTGCAGCTGTATCATTTTTCATGTTTGCAATTTATGGCTAGCAGACAGTGTACAACAGAGCCTCAAAGGGATAAATCAAGGGGAAAGATGACAGATTTCATGGGCTTGGTATGGCAAAAATGCCATACGTTGCACCCCTTGTCTAAGTGCGCAAAGGAATCAACACCAGAAAGGCTGGTATAGGGGCAGAAAAGGATTTGCATGATAAAGTTCTTAATCTTAATGAAGATATCTTACCTTAAAGAAAGGCACCATTGTAGCACCTCATTAATGGTCTATTCTGCTTATTTAATTGCTATGAGCCTTTTTTCTCCCTGCTGTGGCAACAGCATTGGCCATATTAATGTTGGTACAGGGAACTGTTTTGTAGTGCTGTCAAGTACCTCTTAATCTTTCCACTCCTATATGTCAAGTCAAGTTTCTATCTATCTCAGAGATGAATCAAATATTATTTCTGGGTTAAGTTTTTTTTATCTGCAAAGCAAATTAGCAACAGGAGCTTCCCAGAGCTTGCCTTTCTTTTCATACCATGACTCATTTGTTTTCCGTACAAACCCTGCTTTTTCTGGATGGAAGAAAAAAATTTCTAGCCAACATGCGCAGCCACTTAGCCACCATGGCATCAACACTGAGTTGTTCTCCATCCCACAWCCCCTCTTCCCACCACCTCGACAAAGGGAGAGGAAAGGGAATTTGCAGTGAGTCTCACAGATTTGCACACCTGCAATTTCTGTATGTGTGTGCCAGCTCTCATCAGTAATCAGCTTGCCACTACGCATTATATACCTCCTGCTGAGTGCCGTGTGCAGGGTGTAGGCTCCTGTAAATCCAGGTACAAAGACCTCAGCTTCTAATTTTGGAGATCCATGGTTCAATCCCCAGTTCTTTCCAAAAGCAGGAGGTATTCAAGATTGTTCTGTATGTCAGGTTATATATTAAGTGCATCTATGTACATCTATCTAGAGCTTGGTAGTACAGGAGTTCATCTCTCTTGCTTTGTATGGCTTATCTGCTCTGTAACAGCATTTCATTTTGCTTTCTTTTTAGCCGTCTTCTAAATAATAATAATAATAATAATAATAATAATAATAATAAAAAAACCTTGTGAATCTAAAATCCAACCTGCCTGACACTACAGCTCCCATCACACTGACTTCCATCATCTTAGCTGATCTACATGGAAAACGGGAATGGGATGCAGCCAGCTGTCAAGCCCAAAAGTGGCGGGTGGGGAAGACATCCTGACAGATGTGCTTACACTAGTATTTTTTTTCATTTGCTTTTCCCAAGATGATAGACAGCTACTTACTAGGCAGAGCTTGAAGTAATATTCTGAATTGCTGAAGAATATTCTACTAGTTGATCAAACTCTGTATGTTTTATACTGATCAAAGATTCTCTTCATGTCTTATATCTGAAAGCGAAAAAGAACGAATGAAAAAATAGCAGTTCTTCTGTGCCAGTAGACAATGAAATGATGATTGGTAAGATTATGCCTTGACTTTACTGTCAGCACAGTGTCAGTGAAGGCAGCAGTATAGAGAGGGTACATTCTGAGATATTAGTACAAAATCTAGAGCAGTATAGAGAAATCAGAGGTCGCTTCATTGTCTTCTTGAAACAGTGACATTTTTGAGGTGACATACCAAAGTAGATGTTTCAAGGCTTTGGGTTGGAGGGGATTTTAATGAATTAAAAATAGATGAGTTGTGCTTAATAAAGAAGGGGCTTCCAGTCTGAGGAATCTGCAGTCTGAAGGCCTTAAGAMCTAATTCCCCAAGGGCTTAGTGTAGAGGTGATCTTTTCAGGAATGGGCACTGGTTATTGTGGGAAGCTCAGGTCTAACAGTGGCATAGCCACAAACATGTGAACATGCTCAGAGAGCCCCAAACCTGTGTTCCTTCCTTTGCAAYGGTCTCAAATTAACTGCAAGAAATGCTGCTGTGATGGTTTTGTCTTGGCTGTGGAGTAGTGCAGCAGGAGATCCTGCGAGGGAGGAAAAGCCAGACTTCAAATTCATAAAAGAGTAGGGCCAGCACATGGAGTCAAGGAGGAGAGGGCTATAGCCATGGGCTTGGGAAAGGACATTTCGAAGAACAGGGTATAGCCACATCTGTCAAGAATGGTTTAGGTCTAACTGATCTCGCCCTGGGGCAGGGGAATGGGTTAGGTGACCTCCCAGCATTTTTTTCTCGGCAACTGGAAATGAAAAAAAAACTTAATGTACTGTTTCCCTGTGGATTTTCTCCTCCCCCTTTCCCCCACTGTCCTACTGTGACAGGTAACAAGGTATTTATAAACACGAATTATCTTTTTGAAGCTTATTATCATTCATTGTATCAGAAGTTTATGATCTATATTAAGCTAACTGGTCCTTGAGYGTGTGCTGTTGTCAAGCTCTCCTTGTCTGCTCAGAAAAAAGCGCTCCAGGACTGGCATGCAATAGCATGATCTTGGTATTTATCCTTTTGGCGGTTTGCTAATTATTCCTATTCCTATTGCATCCCTGTGCAAATTTCTGTCTTTCTGCCACAGTAAATTTCTCTCATTTTTCTAGCTGTAGAACTGCTAGTTAAATGAGAGAAGCCTGAATATCCTGCAGAGGCCCATATTGTCATTTGGATGATAGCAATGAAACGGGCCAAACATCCTTTCTGTACCACGTTAAATTGCATGTCTTTGCATTGCTGGATTGGCCACTCATTTTCTGGACCATATTCTCCTCTTGTAAACAGCTCGTATCGTTCCTAGGAGTGCTCTTTGCAGCAGAAAGCCTTGATAAAGCCAAAGCCATCAGCTGCCAAGATTCCACAAGGAGTCGGAAATAGGCACCAGATATCTCTGCTGCTGTAGACATAGCCACATTAGCAATGTCATTTATCTTCCTAAGGACTTACTAAGCCACTAAAATATATTATAAAATTAAGTGGCATTTCTTCCACCTGCTGAAACTGATGCCAAATGCGTAGAAAGCCCTCCCTGATGACACAACACCGCTTGCAAAATTTAAGTGCCCTCCTAAGGACTGCAGCTGCCTCGGAGACATGCTTTTTTCCTATGGGCTGCCTCCTCCACTTAGAATAATAAACTTTAGGTTATCTCAGGGCACTCTAGATCCCAGTGCTGCACAATCCAATTTGACATAAGGGTTGCGGGGGGCAGCAAATCTTGCAAGCAGACACTGGACTTTCAGCCTGCTTCTTCCACTAGTACAAAGCWGAAGTTCATAGAAGAGGGTTGGTAAAATTTCGTGCCTGTCTGTGTTGGGCGAAAGGCTCTTCGGACTCAACGCAGCATCTGCATTACGGCTGCTTGCCAGAACAAGGGGCTGGTGATAAAGCCCCACTGTGGGGCTTCCGGATACAAGAAGTCCCCAACAGGCCCCAAAGTAACTGAAACAGCAGCAAACTGCTGAGTAGCACCTATTAGTCTTGTATTAACTACAAGCCAGGTGTTTAAACACCTTAAATATTTCCCATGGAAGGAGATTGTATCGGGCAACGCCGCTTTCCATGGGAGAACAATAACAACCCAATAACAACCGATAGCTGCAGGTAGACCCAGATAATCTCCCGTTATCTGTTCCAATGGCCAGATTGCTCCCTTATCAATGTTAGTTGTGTCCCTGCCAATGCAATTACCACGCTTCATTGGCCTGTTACATCTCGTACTGATTTTGCTGCTGTTGGTTTTACCAGCCTTGCACCCGCCGTGATCCCGTTCGCAGCTGCGGAGGCACTTGCTATAGTTACGGGYGTTGTGCTAGTGGCCAGAATGGACCAGGGTCCTCGTGGCAGAAGGGTCCAACGTGAGCAGACGCAATCTCTGCCACGGGAAAGCTTGTGTTTTCATCCCGAACAGCATCGTGTGACCTGCAGAAAGAGATATCTCTTCATCGTATTCCTCCACGCCGYAGAAGTGGCGGGGTGTGTGCCGTTGTAGTCCTTAATCCTCTCTAATCCTTTCAGTTGATTCCCCTGATTACTTGTCGGAGCAGGAGTATGGCCTATTTAAAAAACACTATTTTCAAAACCCTCACTACGAAGCAGTAGCATGTCCTTCAATTAGTTAAAAGTACACTAATTTCACACAAAAGCGTCTCCAGAAAGTCTCTGGACTGCGGCATGGGAAGGCAGCATGTGTCTGTCAGGATAACGCTTGACTCAGATCGGTCTGTTTGCCCTATTTTCTAGCTTTTTGGCTGTTATATAGATAATACGACCCCTCCAGTGCGGAGGAGGTCTGGCATCTAGGCAGGCTTCTTTCGAGTAATAGGTCACAGCCATGGCCCTGGTGCGTATTAATCCTGGTGACTGTATCAGGTGTACACCAGGGATCCTCGAGGCTAAATATAGATTACCGTGTTAGAGGTTTCATTTCTATAAGGGCTTTTTCTGAAATGCCAGAGTTTGCAAAGACTGCAGTCTCAGTGCGGTGGCGAGGTTCAAGGATGGCATTTGGGGAAAAAAAAAGAAAGAAATTATTAATATTGTATTTTGYGGACATAGTAATTGGTCAGAAAGTATTTACACAGACATTTAAGAAAAACTTGAGGCAATGCAATTATTTTCACACACAAATCACTATGGCATTTTATCCCAATATTACTGAGCACCAAAACATGTATCAGCAATAGTAAGAATGGAGCTGACTCACCATATTTATTCCTGAATGCATTCACTAATCAGAGCAGCTTTATTTTTCCCRTTGGTAAGCATGACTTGCTCTTCTAGCCACGAGACCAGATCGCAGTTGCATCTCATCTTATGTAAGTGCACATTTGTTCCTCGTCTGCTTAAGATAAATCTTTACTTTACTTCCTGCTTTCCTCCGAGTTGTGCCACGGCTGGGAAATTTCCATGGGCTTTGATTTCCACTTAGTTCTTGTTTCTCCTCTGCTAGTGTTACTGGTGCTGATTTGTCTTTTCCTCATGCTGTAATTGGTCCGGTGCCACTGTGTAATTTTTAACTGTGTGCAGTATCAACAGCACTCCATCTGTCTCTCCTCCGGAGCTTCCCAGCCTGCCATTATAAATATCTGCCAAATCCTTCTCCAAAGAGAGGATCGCTAGTTTCCAAATGTTTGCAAAATAAAAGCAGCAGCCAAAAACTCTCTCCCACCGTCTGCAACCTGTGCAGAACCTGTGTGCTGCATGTTGTGAGATTTTATTGCTGGCACTAAGGAGCTCTGACCATTGTCTTTAATTTATTATCCATCCAAAGCATACACTTCTGCGGAGGGTTTAACATATTGCTCTGTTTGCTCAAATATCTCGTTGCGTGTGTCTTTTTATTAGACAATCTTTCTTCAGTAAACCTGAAATAACAGACTTTTTTTCATTTTCCTTTAAAATGCAGTTCCAATTTAAAACATGCTATTTGATGGATTGGTCCCAGTGTTGTTTCATAAGATACTTTAATTGACCTGGAATGGACTCAGAGTGCATGCTCCTTTCCCAGCCTTTCACTTAGAGATTGAGGGCCATTTACAACGATCTAAAGCCAGAATAAATTCGTAGGACTTGTTGACTTTACGCCAGCATTATTGAGACAAGAATTTGATCTCCCAGTTCTCTATATGTGTGCGTCAGAACAGGATGCGTTTAGGGAAATTAGCACCGAACCAGGCAGTGCATTGATTGGACTGTGCACACTAAAATATAGCAAACCTTCTAACATTGATAAAATGAAATGATGTCGAAATACGTTTGGATAAAGTATAAAATTTAGATTATGATGTAGGTGCCTTTTTAACAGTGTTAAACACGTTCTTATAAAAGTCAATTGATTCAAAGCTGTGTTAGTCTCATGTGGCTTTCTGAGCTCAGTTGTGTGCCTAGGCCGTGATCATCTCACCTATTACCATTTACCAGTGGTATGGCAGCTTAGTGTGGCTGAGGAGTTGCCAGCAAATCTCCTCAGGYGCTGCTGTAGACCTCAAATTAATGGTAAATGTTTGTTTGAGTAAAAGTGTTGCCAGCTGAAGTCAGATCCAAGGAACAAGGTCCCAGATCTCTCTATGGGATACTGGAGTAAGTCGCCAGAAGGGATTTTTCAAGGTTGTTGAGGAAAGGTTTCGTTCTTGGACCTGCCACATCTGAGCTGTGCAAACCTTTGCGAGGGAGCGTAAAGCAGCTTGGGGACTGATCAATAGTCTTTTGAGGCTACCTTCAGAATAACCTGGTATTTTTAAAAGACAGAAACTGGGAGCCATACCTGTTGGACGTGTGCATGGACGCACAGGAACTGCRACTAGAAGGTGCTTTTCTGCAGATAGGTAGAGTCAAGCACCCGAAGCACCAAAGAAACGCGGGAGTTTGTTTCATGATGTATAGTCAGGTTTGAAAAAGTACCAATATCTCCATTGTCTAGATTGCACTGTGGATTTGGTGTTGATTTTTGAATGTTTTAGGACAATCAAGTTCATCATTTTCCAGGAGGGTGCGCTACCATTTAATTATATATTATGACAGGGAGAAATATGTACAAACAGGGCTAACCCTGCAGGAGAACTGTACTTATTCCCAAATGAATAATAGCCTGAGCCATTGCCAGGGGTGGCAGGGAACAAACAGAGAAGTGAAATTAGAGAGACCATACTATCACAGCAGTAACATACCGACTGCCCCATGTGCCAGATGGGCAGCATGGAGAAACCATCACTGGGTTATGTAGATGTTTGTACTTACAAGGTTGAGATCTACCTTTTATTTAAGACTTAATTTTCTGCATCAAGATTTTCTTGTAAAGGAACAGCCGTGATTTGTTTAAACTCATTGGGAGATAAAAAGCAGATGGTATTGATTACCTAATTAGTAATGTTTTCTGCAGATTCTCAGCTGCRCTGATACGTGTAAAGTTTGCAAAAGCTGGAGATGAATCTTTTTATCTTTGGTTTGTTGAAGAAATTGAGTTTTTAAAATCTGGAAGGGAGGGAAAGTTGTAAAGAAATGTTTAATTTCTGTCCAGCAGAAAATCTCTTGTTAATCTCTATGTTAATCTCTCCCCCGGATGTATATTCAGGACTCATTTCTCCATTTTTGAGGGGAGTACGTACAACAAGGTTGCAGCTCTCCTAGCACTCTTGTCTGGATTACACACTGTGTTGTGTAACTTGCCACAGGGTTTTGGCTCTCTTCTACTCCTCCCTGGGGGTGTTTGCCTCCTTCCTTCTTATCGTGGAGAGAAAACACACCATTATTTTATCCCAGGTTCACTTCTAGCTTGTCTTACAGACCATTGRCAACCATAGCAGCCAAAGTGACTGCTAACTTGAGGAGGGCTGTGGGCAGGTGGCAGCAGTCCCCGGCAGCCCCGCTCTTCGTGGTGGGAGCGAGGGCGAGCGCGCTGGCCACAGAGCCGGGTGCCTGCTGAGCGCGGTAGTTGTGCCTTGCTGCCACTTCTCCGGAGATTTGAACCCTGCACCGCCCCAAAGCCTTTCAGTTGACAAGGTCACTGCCTAGAAGTTGCATTTTAATTGCCAGCGTGTAACGTGTGACGCGAGAGCTGGCCACCCGTGACAGAGGAAAATGAAAAAGRGTTGGGAAATTATGTTTTGTTCTTATGGGGAACTGTCCTCTTTTGCAAATGGTCTACAGMACAGCTTTGCAATGCTTACAACACTTTTAAAACTTCAAAATAGGGCATAATGCAAGCTTAGGTGTGGCCTAGACTTTTGAATGCTCAACTGCATGAGGATGCTCTCCATCCAAAAGCCAGCAGGAGTGGAAATTGCCTGAAGTGAGACAGAGATTTGCTCTTCTGTTACACAGAGAGCACTTGCTATTTTTAATAGAGTTTAGCGTTCAAGCTTCAGTCTTTCTATTCTGTCAAGATGACATTTTTTATTGGTTCTTAAACTGAAGAAACAACAAATTCTGCATCCTCTCTGGAGCACGGTCTTGTTAATATTCTTTGAAACATGACATGTGTCATGGCCGTCAAACGGCAATGATCCCAGTTCTTCTGAAATGAGAAAAACATGTCACTTCTGGCTCTAAGTAATACAAAGGAAGAGTCATATTTTAGATAGTAGCTGCATGACTGCCAAAGATGAAAGAAAAATGTTATTACTTTTGGAAATCTCATAATTACAGTTAATGATAATTTAATGAAATGACATTGTTTTCACTGCTATCACTAATGAAATGTTTGAGAGTGATAAAATAGATCTTGTTAAATAGAGCGAGTCTTGAGTGGAATAGCTTTGTGACAGCAGCCTGCATGCACAAGTCTTGAAATCCTATTTTTTGTTACAGTAGTTTAAAAAAGAAGATAAAATGAGGGCTACATGGCAAATAATGCATACACAAGGTATTTAAAGGCCTTCCATTAAGCAAACAATACTGAACTCCTGAATAACATGCTGATGACTGAGTGTTGCTCCTTAGAAATGCTAACCCTTCATTATAACACTTTTGCTGTTTTTCTTTGCAGACAAACCAGAGAACAAGAAACCCCGCCTGACTTTTTTTATTTCTCAGACTATGAAAGACATAATGCAGAAATAGCAGCATTTCATTTGGACAGGCAAGTAAAATGGATTTGCATTCAAAGAAAAAGTAGAAATATTGTGATAAGCTTCTTGCACTTGGCCAGCCTTGTAACTGAATTACTTTTAAAAAAAGGGGAAAATGGAACAAAGGTGGGCAAACTCCATGAATAAATGAAATCGAAGATGATCAAAGGGTAGATTAATAATTAGGAAATAAGACTTGCTCTGGGAATGAGAAACCTGGCAATAACTAATTCTCAAAAAGAAAGAGAAATGATATTGAAAAGAAGCTGAGAAATGAATTTCCCCTGTGATCTGCATAAGGAGAGGACCCATCTCGTGGGGAATGTACGGCATAAGGATGACGGAGTCTGACTCACCCCAATTAGTTCCAGGGCATGCAAATGTGAGTGAGACATTGAGAATCATGAGAGTATTCAGAGAGAAATGAATGGGAGGGAAAGGGAGTTCAGGTTTCGCAGCCAAGAGCTGGCACCATCCCATACAAGGAGCATATTTAGGCCACAAGTTATTAGGAAGGAGAGGACACTGATGGTCATCCCGTCTTCCTGTGTCCCCCAAGCAGAGTTAGCGCACAGTGCATTGGATACCCCAAGACCGGGTATGGGCTGGAGCCCCCTCAGCCTGCCCAGCTTAGGAGTGGGAATCAATAATTAGTGAGGAATTATTAATAGTATGGCTAGAAACTGTGGCATTTCATGGACTGAGTTAGAACTGAAGCTCCCCTCACACCCTGAGGTGCCAAGAAACATCCTTCCTAAAGTTTAAAGTTTTGGTCCACAGATTATTTGGGGTTTGGGTACTGTTGTTGCCTTCCGGTTTGATGGTTAGGATCAGAGGGCCTGCTAGTGGGCATTGCAGGGTAGATTTGCCATTAGGAACCATCCTGGTCAGATTCTTAAAGGACCTTCAACATTATATGGTTGTTGACCTTGGTGTTGATCTCTTTTGCTTTACATTTTCTTATTGCCATTTTAAGGAGATGGTGTTGTAGGGGAAAACAGTAATGGAGTTTCTGCTGGAAGGTATGCTAAATACCCACATGCTAAGCAGAAAAAGCAGTTGCTATCAGAGGTAGAAAATCTTATCAGCTGACAATGGACAAAGAAATCCCACCTATGGGGCGGCTTTGTAAGGGGACTTTGCTCTATTACTGCATCTACTAGCAATGCTTCACAGAGAGCTTATTATGATCTCCGAAAGAAGAGTTTGGGGTAGAGAAAGGCCCTTTACCCAGCCTTTGCCCCAGGGAAAATTTTTAGTCTCAAGGAGGTATTGTTTAGGCTGGTATATGGGGAGCAGAACAAAATAAATCAAAGAAATCTGTCAGGAAAAAAAACGCTAGTTTTTAGATTTATTAGCTGTTTTCTTATGAAAGAGAGAGGCTGAAACCCCATTACTCAGGTCACTTAAAAATTGGTGAGCAAAATGCATTTTATAACAATCCCGCATTGGCACAAGGTCAGAAACTGTCTCTAATTTCTGTAATTTTTTGTCGCTTGATGTTTTTCATTGGACATTGTGTCCCCATATTCTTCTGAGTATTGTGTCTGTTCCATACAATGCAGGTAAGCCAGAGCTGATCACATTCAAGACATATTTTGTAGTATATTACGCAAAGGATTATCCAGTTTAAAGTCGATGGGCTTTTTACTCCTTAAAGGCCACAGAGAAATGATGATGTTTTCAGAGTGTAATGTGCCTTCCTAGCACATATCACTATCATTCCATTTTAATCCTCTACCTAAACTCTCTCTTTTCGTTCTCTTCCAGGATCCTGGATTTCCGTCGTGTCCCCCCTGTTGCAGGCAGACTGGTTAACATGACCAGAGAAATAAGAGATGTTACTCGTGACAAGAAGCTGTGGAGAACGTTTTTCATCTCACCAGGTAGGCTTAGAAATGGCACTGTTCTCTTTCTAAGCCACCGAACACATATTTAAGGAAAGGATGTGTAGACTGTTTAATTGCTCAGATATTTTTAATAGAACTGTCTTCTGTACCTTTGAATAAAAATAAATGTGGAGACATAGTCTACAAAGAAGACTTTATTGTTTTGAATCAAGTGCCTTTCCCCTTGACAAATTATCCACAGAGACGGGCTTTTATGTTCACGAAAGCAGAGAATTCAACAAATGCTTTATGTAAAGCAATTTCTAAAGCAATTTCTTCTGTTGCTCTCAGTTTACCCCAAACCTTATTACTTAGCCCATTAGTTATTTAGACTTTTTTTGTAGTGCTAAGTGATCAGTCAGTTCTGTTGGTCAGATGCATTTATTTCTGTTTTTTCACTGGAGGACTGAAACCTAATTTTCTCTGAGTCACATTCCTCAGTGTTTATTATAAGAGGAGTCTGAAAAAAATGAAGCAAATAGATGTGTGGCGTATCTTGCTTCCAGCTGAAACCCACCCCTTTGCAGAGGCCAGGGCAGAAGTGCCTTGAATTGTTCCCAGTCCTCTTGCTTTTAGTGTTGACCTCGGGAACAATTATTATTCTCTGTTTCTATGAATATTCACTCGTTCACAACATCTGGTGGCCCCAGCTGAGAGCAAAGCTCCACAGGGTAGGCATTGTACAAACCCAGGGTAAAACCAGAATGTGCTCACCAGAATACACAACCGAAATAAGACAGGCAAAGGGTGGAAGAAGGGTAGAAGAAGGATCAGCTCTGGTTACCATCTGGGGTGCTGAAACAGAGAAATTAAGGCTCTGAATCAAGGCACTAAAAACACACTTAAATACATTCTTAGAGAAAGAATATATAGGGAAACATTCAATTYAAAGCATATGGGTGTGTTCCAGCGAGCTTAATTCATATTATTTCAGCCGTGTGCAACCATGCTTTACTGAACTCGGGCTGAGACTTGTACAGGCAGGAAATGTGGAGCAGAAATCTCCYGAGATCCATGAGTGGTTCTGTGTGATGGGTCAAAAGCTATTTATCCCAGATCCCTAAAGTCACGGTCCAATGACTTAATCACAGTTTCTCACAACTTAAACTGTAATTCATTGCTGTTAGTTAGAAACTAGAGCTCTTTCATTGCAGGGCTTTATCTCTTAAAATGCTTGTTACAGTTTTGTGATCACCAATAAACTCATTGTTATGACTGTATTTTTAGCTTAATATTTATGTTCTTTTAGCTTAATATTTATGTTCAGCTCTACAGGACACAGTTTGGCAGACAGTTATTTAATCCAGTAACTTTGCTTGTAACATTACATAATTACAAGAGGTTTCATCTTACCTCGTGTTGGGAGTGCTCCATTTTTACACGTACCACTGACAGTGTTCACAAAATGTGATGTGCAAGCATTTTGTGTGCTCCAGTTAGGCACTGGCCTCTCTCTCTCTCTGTCCCTCTCTGTCTCTCTACATTTTTTTTGGTTGSTTGGTTTGTAGGCAAACAATTATACATGAAAAATGACAAAAAATCTTCTGACTGTTAATGTGCATAAGGTACTTTGATTTGTTTGAAATATAAACCATTTTATTCTCATTTTATCAAGGAAGATATGGATTAATAGGCTTGCTTGCTTTTTAGTCTTTGCAGGTTATATATCAAGGCTTAAGGGGGAACTTCAGTGGTTTCTGAGAATCGCAAAACTGTACTCAAGCATCGCACAGCTTACGRCAACAAGAGCAAGGGATTGCAGAGTTAAGGCTGCCAGTTAGGATGAAGATCTTTATCTTGTCGTTATGAAATTCCAGGCATCCAAAGGAGGATCCAAGCATAATCCTTTATTCAAATTTATTTAGAGGAGTTGGATAAATTCAATTAGAATATTTGATTAGCCATGAATCAGGCTTTTCTGGAGAATAAAGCACTTAGGCAGTTAATTTTTCTTTCAGTTTTATATTTCTGAAATCAATATACTCTGCTTAAATCGTGTTGGTTAGTTGTCAGAGTTCCTTTCTACAAGTCCCTTGTTAATTAGTCGGATTCTCATTAACATATGCCCAACCTCCATCTCATATTTCATCCTGACCTTAAGAGGCAGGCATTAATTAATGCTTAATGAAAAAGTAATAAAGATCCTAAATTAAGCATTTAGAAACAAATTCACAAACCTAACAGGCAGCTCAAGAAACAGATTAAGGACAAAAATGGAAAAAAACTTGGAAAAAAATGCTACCCTGGGATGTAGCGTGCACAGTGTGCACAGGAGCTTTTGGGTGTGTCGGGCTGTGCGTCCCTGCACAGCACCTGTGCGCACCGTCCCCCCGGGCAATGCTTGTGCACGAGGGCTGATGCAAGATGTGCAAATTTGTGCCTTTCAAAACAGCGAGCGGAAGCGTGGGCCTTGCGGGACTGTGCCCGGGAGGTCATTGGTGAGCGTTGCCTGGCAGGAGCCCGCGGGACGTCCCACTGCTTGCCGCAGGGTGCTGGGACGCGCATCGGTGTCTCGGGGTGGTGGTGCTGTGTGGTCCTTGYGGAGGGAACCCCTGTTATGGCATTGCTGGTGATGAACTGTCGTCAGTGTGTTGGGTAAACTTGATTTTAGACCGTGACAGATGCAGTGCAGGCTGGTTCACGAGTCAGGAGCCTGGGAAAGATGGGCAGAGGCTGACCTGTCTCCTCTAGCAAGGTGAAGGCTGAAGGGCTGCAAGGCAATTGGTTTTAAGGTAGAGCTGGCTACAGAAGTGAAGAATTGCGGTACTTGCAAGAGGCAGTCTGTACCTGCACAAAGCCACCACGGCCCCTCTGGGACACCCTTCTAGGTGGATGTGGCTCTGCATCTCGATCTCCAGCTGTGCACATGGACAGCTTATGGTCATGGGGACACATACAGCTTCTGCTGACATATCCCTCTCTATGCACTCATGTATATCTCCCAAAATTAAGCGAGCGCTAAATGGCATTCATTCTATACAGCTCTTCCAGTCTGGCTAGGAGACCACCATTTGCAGAGGAAACCCTGGCTAATCCTCAGAGGGTAAATGTTGATATGTCCTTCAGTAATGCGTCATTCTTCTCTGGACTGTTGTGGGGATGTGTCCAAAAAAACCCCACTGCGTTTCCCTGCTTGGGTCATTTCCCAGGGTCCTGTCCCACGAAACATGGAAATAAGGCCCTCTTAATGTCAGCAAGTTGCAGGCAGGTTTTTTTCCACAGCACACTTCAGAGAAGCATTCTTTTTTTCCTTTGGAAAGTGTAAATGACTGAGACGAGACAGGACTAGGGTCAGTCAATACATTAAGCTGCATTCAGAGAGAAAGCAGATTGCAGAAAAGTGCACTTCCAGGCAGTTTGGACTAAACATGAGAAATGGAATTAGGTCAGTAATTATTTAAATTAATTTTACATCCTTTGCAGTAGGGCAGACAGCAGTAGTCCTGCTACTCTTACAAATGAATGGTAATTTGCTAGAAAAAGAGAGACATATTAATGATGTCAGCCTTCGTTTTGGAAGTAATTGAGGCAGCAGCTTAAAGAAATCAATGTTACATAGCTAGTAAGCACTATGTTTTTGTTCATATTTTGTTCCAAGGGATTATGGATTGTTTTTACTCCCAGAAAACAATAGGAAATCTGAGTTAGCTGTTATTTTGAGCAGGTAAATGAAAGATCTTTTCATTCATTGCTCTAATAAATATTCAGGATTCTTTCCAGTGTTCCAATTGCACAGGGTTGCTGAATGTCTGCTATTAACAGTCATACAAATCGCAATAAAAAAATTGCTCTGCCAAGCAATTTGCATTAAGGTATCTACAGTTGTTCCTTTTCTCCCTAAGAAGAATTATTGTTCAGATATCTGGATGGTGCACATAAAATGTATGGATAAGACACTCTGTGGTTCTTAATTGTTAAAATTAATTCCAAATTTTTCCTCTTATTTTTACCTTAGAAAGGCTGAACCCGGTTCTTGGCGTGGGATTCCCTGTGAAGCACTGTATACATGTCTCTAGCTAGACATTTTTTCCCCCCAAACATGTTACATGGAATGTGGGTTATCTACTGAGGTTTCCAGGAGGCTTTCTGTTCCACCTCTAAGTCTTAAATGAGAATTGTATTTCTTTATTTTTGTCACTGCTTTTCTTGTACAGTTTTAAGAAATCTTAAGAATGAATGTGTTTCCCCAGATAACAATTCAGGCTACTTCCTCCCAGCTGCTGTATATAAGAATTAGGGTAGATATATCAAGATGCCCATTCCATATCAGTCAAAGCAGTTAGCTTCTTTAATAATTAAACCTGAGGTCCAGCACCCAAGAGGCAGCCTTCCCCCACCAAGAAGTCAGACAGGAGCCAGGGAGAGGACATGCCACAGGGCTGAGCCTGGAGAGAGTTATTGGCTGTCAGAAAAAGCTTCACTCTTGAAAATAACTTCTCACCAAGAAATACGCTTGCAGCTTTAGCCCAGGTTTGCTGTCCTGATGACAGGATGCATCCTCCTATTGCTTCAAGGATTGGATTCCCAGAGCGGTCAATGGGTGTCCTGTGTTAGAATCCACAGCCAGAGGAGCCCAGATTAATGGGCAGCACACCCACTAGTTATGCTACTCTCTGCAGCAGTGAATGCAATCACTGCAATAGCCCCCAAGCTTTCCTGAAGACTTATCTGGATGCAAATGTGTGATTACCGTCAAATGATTAGTCCCAGTTGCTGTCGTTGACAATACAGAGTAGGGTTTCTTTGTTCCCAGAGTTAAATTCGGAAGCAAACTATTAAACACAGTATTTATCTTCCTGCTGTGCAAAATGCTGTGTTTAATATAATTCTTTTTTTCAAAAGGTCAGATTTACATACCATGCAGCAGAGGCTGTGACAGCACAGGAGTGGCATTGCCATGCCTTTTGCTCTTTACAAAACTGTTACAGCCCCAGACAACCAACCATCAGCTTCCTGCAGCCAGGTGGAAGTCAGTTCCTATAAACCCTCAAAGATAAATTGTCTCGGGCCATGAAGATAAATCTCAGGGGGTTACCTACTGCCACAAATGAGCGGGTGATGCTGACACAGCCAAATTAAAGCATGAGCCCCACTGCAGTTTCAAATAAGTGGAAACAAGCCCTCACTGCGGAGCAGGGGAGGATCCTGCCTTCCCATTGAGGGAGCAGGCACAGGGGAAATAAGGATATCTTTGTATCTCCTAACTCTTCTCTGCTAGCCTGCAGCAAGGAGCATCATCTGTGTGTGATTTCTTGTAAATCATCCCCTGCAGCAGCCTGGAACCCCTTAAAATAMTTTGTCTGCAATCATTTCTTTCAAAGGTACAAGTCACAGATGTTTCTCCTCAGTTTTTATTGGCTGAGTGTATTCCAGCCTTCCTAATGACCCAATATGATATTCCTGTTTCCAAACCACCTGCAGCTTGCAGCACTGCCCTCAGGTGCTTGGACAACCTCTCACTTTCATCCTGAATTGTGAAAGACATTCACATGGAGGCATGAAATTCCCCTGGTTTTGCCAGGATGATCAAAGACTATTTAAGGCATCCATGTTAGCCCTGTGAAAGCTATGCCAAGTCCCTTGCTTGATAGTATTTTTGAAAAGAAAATTCAGGAGAGATTGTAGACTGCAGGGCCATGAGCTCATGGCTTATATTAAGTTGGGTTTATCTAGACTTTGACTGTATACTTAATTTTAKACTAATGAAATGAGTGAGTCTGAAGGAGGCCCACTGAGATGGTTACAAGGCTGGAGCATACGGCATACAGGAGAAGCGGAGGGATTTGAATTTATTTGAGTGGAGAAGAGAAGATAATCCTGGTCTGACTCTGAGGTTAGCCCTGGCCTGAAGCAGCAGGTTGGACTAGAGACCTCCAGAGGTCCTTTCCAACCCAAGTTTTCCTATGATTCTATGATTGTTCTTTTCCTACACAATTCGTAAGAAGTTTTTCAAAGATCCACATTCAGAGAGATATGAGTTACAATAATGCTTAAAAGAAAATTTGAGTGGGATTTCTGTTTACAAGCTAATAGGCATATCATGTGATGAGTAGTGTCAAGACTGAGGCTGAGGTGACTAGGAAAAAATCAGGCCAAGTGGCTAACTGGCCATTTCTTAGCCAGCAGGAGATCTCAAGCTACTATTCCTTTAATTAAAGTGTTAAGGGACTAACTATATCTGTCAGGAAAATCTTTTAAAATGCTTTTAAGAAAGGGTAGTCTGCATGATAAAACATTTTTAATAACTGAAATAAAAAGTACAGACATGCTGAGTGCTCCCTTTCTTCCTTTTGTAATTTCTGTTCTTCATTTTCTCTTCCCCCAAGTACTTTCAGTAAATGCCAACAAGGTTTTTGACCACAGGGTAAATATTTCCGGACTGAATCAGAATGTACCTAGCCAGTATGAACCAACACTGAGAATGTAAATATACAGCTCAGATAGGAACTGTTCTTCACCACAGATAGACTGGTGGCCCTTATGAGTCAATCACAGTAGAGGGATTTGCGTAATGTGTGTCTAGCATGAAGTGATCACAGTTTAACAGACAAATCTGATGACTATCGATAGAGGCTTGGAAATGAATAACTCAGACAAGCCATCAAGTAATATCACAGCAGTCTTGCAATCTGATTATTTGGTACAATTCCAGGGTAAACAGTCTGTTCCTAGTTATCAGAGCTCATTAATACCATTATAACCTTCTACTCCTCCTTCACCAGTCATGGCATGTTGGCCTTTTTCTCCATTCCTTCTGTTTTCACCATAGCGGTAGGGCCGGTCTTTCTCCCTGTCTTCTTTACTCATCCTCTCTCTTGCTCTGCACACACATGCCGTACCATCTCCAGTGGGGTGCTTTGCCAGCCGTAGGTTGGATTGTGCCATGAGGGGCAACATCGCAGAGATACGGAGAGCGGCTTGCTGCAGGGCATCGCTGAGATGAAAAATAACCAGCTCACCTTTCAGAGCAGCATGGTGTTTGGCAGCAGGCAAGCAAGGGGACGTATGTTAAAATCACCTCCATCTATTTACCAGCCCTCCAGGCTCATTTGTATTGATTCTGCCCAAAGAGAGAGAGTCGCTCTGAAGCAATAGTCTAATGTAGAGGCCTTGTGGGGAGTTAGGAAGTACTGTAACTTCTCAGCATTGTTTATTACCATAAGAAAAAGACATAGTTTTCCTCTAATGCCATTTTATATGTGTAAATCAACTGTGAAAAGTGTTGTAGTACACCAGCAACAAGATCAACATTGTGCTTCTATTCTTGTTCATAATCCACTGTTGGTGGGTTTGGGGGGATGAACTGCTCTTTTCTACCTTGAGTAAATTCTCTTAGGAATGGAGTTGTTGCTTCTAAAGAACTAGGATATTCCTGTTGTTTCAGAAATATATGATAGCAGCTTTGGGGAGATTTTAAAGTAATATACACTTTAAAATACATTTATGCTGCTGCTGCAAGGTTGTTCTTCTGTGGTTGTTGGAATAATGTGATGCATGGAGGAGGAAATTTGTGTTTAGGATGTATGCTGAAAGAGTTAGATCTGTGATGTTTCCACCTTCCACAAGCACTCCTACATTTGTTTGCATGATAAATAATCCTCCTTAGTAAAACTGCCAATTCTTCTCATACCAGAAAGTAAATGAATAAAATGTTGTTGTCTGTGCTTAGAGGAAATGAGCCAAGATTTTGAAAGGTGACTTAATTTTGGTCATGTTCCATTGTTCAGCTGTGTGATTTGGGGCTCCAACCATCCTGGTTTGAATGGAGTAATAAATATGTCTCAAAGGATGTATCAGTGTGGGAAGCTGAAAGGAGAAAGGAAAGGCTAAAAAGCACCATTTTTATTTTGGGGTTCTGGAATATAAATAAATTGGAAATAGTCACAGAGAGTTTAGCATAGAGTATGATCCCAGCCAGTGAAATAAATCGCTCTTTTTAGTGGCTTCAGTGAAAGAAAACTATGTGTGGCAGCAGTGCGTTTTGGGTCAGGGTTTTATTTCTGCTCATGTTACTTTGGTGTTTTTTATGAATTCTTGAACAGTAATTTAAGAGAAGGTCTTAAAACTCTTTTTCTTTATTTGCCAGCTAACAACATCTGCTTCTATGGCGAATGCTCATACTACTGCTCAACTGAGCATGCCCTCTGTGGAAAACCAGATCAGATTGAAGGGTCTCTAGCTGCTTTCCTCCCTGATCTGTCTTTAGCTAAAAGGAAAACCTGGAGAAATCCTTGGAGACGGTCCTACCACAAGCGCAAGAAAGCAGAGTGAGTAGTGGCAAGCAAAGGGTTTGCCAGCTGCAATGCAAGACAGGAGAATAAATGGTGCTTCAATCACTGCCCAGCCCTCTTCTAAAGCGTTGAGTTTATGAGAGCATTTGCATGCCACCAGTGTTCCAACTCCTAGAAAGGGATAGATACTTAGAACTGCAGGGAACTCCAGATTATGGTCCTGAACCTGAAATGACCTTTAGTGTCATAACATCCTTGTGGGCTAGATGCCCGCAACAGCTTTTGATAGGATGCAACAGGACCTTCCTATCAGAGAGAGAGATTCAGTGCTATCAGCAGCCCTAAACAAGTCTCAAGTGTTTACACTGTATGACTGATGGTACAGCTGGTCTCCTAAATCTTGAACCTATTAGTCAGATAGTTTTCAGTCTCATGATTTTCTTCCTTCCTCACCAGCCACAATCTTTTGTCAGAGTTCCTTGTATTGCTAGAAGCGGCCTAAAGAGTTTGCTGCCTCCACCTGACCCTGCCCTTAATCTAATGATATACAGCTAGATCTTTGCAAAATAACAGAACTTTTTTTAATATTAAATAACCTTTGTATGTCACATAAAATATCAAAATACTGGCTTTTTCAGATGGGAAGTTGATCCAGATTATTGTGAAGAGGTTAAACAAACACCCCCGTATGACAGTGGGACCAGAATCCTGGATATAATGGATATGACAATTTTTGATTTCCTAATGGGTATGTTTTATCTCTTTCAAAAACTAAATGCAACATTTGATTAGAATAAGAACCACTTCTTTCTACACCGCTTTGCATAGTTCAGCAATTTGCTAAAGCGTGGTTGAAGCTGCATTTACTGTATGTGCCATTCTAGATGATTGTGAGAAAATACAGATTTATAAGGTTGTGTATTCCCATCAGTTCAGATTAAAGGAACAAAGATGAACACAAATACACAGTGATGAACACAGGTCATGCTAGTCTGCTTCACAACAGTTAAGGGCTTCACAGTTCACTTTACAATGAATGCTTTGTCATTGTAATGTATGTTCCTACGTGTACATGCAAAGACTRGCCATTACTGGCACACTGTTGTCAACCTGCAGTAGTATTCACTGCTGCTTGCTCTATAAAGTATCAGAGAGGGGAAAAAAGAAGTGTTGATTTATAATGAAGGCAACTGTGGTATGTATCAGGAACAGTGATTTCTGCTTATGTAGCCTGATCAAAGTAAAATAATTATTAATGACTAAGTAATAGCAACCAGTTCCAAGCTAACTCCGTGGTTAACATCGAGACATTCTCACATGAAACTTATTCTGCTTCAACCAATGTACCTGAAGGTGCCAACATACATATTTGATCTTCAGGCACATGCCAACACGGACATACCATCCTCAGCCGTTTCTGCTACTGAGATTTTGCAATGGACACTGCAGCAGGAGAGGCTAGTTCACAGCTCAGGAGCCATATGTGGCATCTGCAAATGGCTCGAGAACCCCACCATGCAGGCAAAATTCATAGCTTGGCACCAAAACTTTGGCACACATTGACCTTAAAATGCAGATCACACGTCTGCCTGCCAGGGGTGCCCAAGGAGCAGCTGTTCAGCTGGTACTGCTACAATAGTATCCTAACCCATATGTTAGAGCCATAATATTGTGTTAGCTTTCCAAGCAGCCAGAAATTTGAACAAATTTCTTAACCAGCAAAAAACAGAATGTTTGATTGCTGTTCCAGATATTTAATATAATGTCAATGAAGTCATATGGATTAACACGCCTGCTTGAAGGATGCATTTTCCTCATCTAACTCTGGCTTCCCTAAGCTAAGGTTCAGCAGCCAGCATAGGTAATATTGCTGCTTGGCAAGCTATGCCGACTGAGAGGTGGAGCATCAGCGCTGGTTTTCACTGAAGAAGCTCTGCTGGCTCAGAACTGGGCTACCTCATGGATGACTGGGCTCTCCGAGCACTTGAGATGCCATCGTGCTAGATYGGGGTTTCCCTTGATGTACTCCAGGAGGGGTTGCTGGGAGGGTAGGAAGGTCCGTTTTTATCTCCCTGTCAGTCTTCTAGAGCTGAAGTATGATGTGTTACAGAGGACTTGAAAAGCTCGTCTTTTCTCCCAAAGGGTCTGATAATGGGACATGAAAAGCAGGTGGTTGGGGTTACTCTAGGACTACTCTTAAGAGAAAATCTTAGCATAAAAGCCCTCCTCCAATGTTGCACACCTTGGGGTTCCCACGGTGGAGAACAAGCTCAAAGATGGGCTCGAGCGGGAGAGCCTGGGAAGGGAGAGTGCGGCACTGCCCAACCGCCTCCGTGTTTGGAGGAACGCTATGGCTCCTGCTGAACCTGAGCTGATGCTTGTCTGCTGGCCTGCACACTCAGCAGCAAACCCAACTAAAAATGGTGCTTTTTGTCTTTGTTCCATAGGTAACATGGATCGACATCACTACGAAACCTTCGAAAAGTTTGGAAATGAAACATTTATTATCCACTTAGATAATGGAAGAGGGTAAGTATCTTTAATAATCTTTCTGAACAATGAAACAATTCTGGCCAAGCTAATTACTTAATAGTACCCCTTTTGAGATGATTTTTGCATCCTATAATTTATAAATTATTACCAGCTTTTCATATAATAGGGCAGTTTTGAAAGCCTCAGGTGGAAACAAAAGTCTTCTGTGCTAGATGCTATTCAGACACAGATCTGCCTCGTCCATACCTCAGAGTTTATGAGGTGAATAGTTTAGCAAAGAATGGTACAAAAGAAATTTTTATCTTTGCTTTACAAAAAAAAAATCCTGAAACCCACCGATACTATATAATTTATTCAAAATAAGTAGCTGAGCTTAGAGTCCAGATTTGCTCAGCTCCAGTCCAGTTAGGCAGAACAGATACYACTATGAATTTTTGCTTCCATTTCCTGGACTGAAAAGAAATGTGTGCAAATTAGTCTTTAACATAGCCTCTGCCATATTCTTGTTCTTACCTTTAAATAGATTTGGAAAATATTCCCACGATGAACTTTCCATATTGGTGCCTTTAAACCAGTGCTGCAGGTATGTTTCATCTCTGTGTTTGTTTCCGATTTTGTGCTGCTGTTCCCACCAGCAGGACTGAAATTCTCAGTGAGCCTTGTATTGCGTACCCCTCTTATAACACGGAGGGAAGGAAATGTCACGATCCTGCCTAGTGAGCCTGCCCTGAACTAGCCCTGAGCTTTGGGACTAACATGTTTAAGTGCTTTGCTGAGATCAAGCCCTCACGGAAAGACTGTGCCTGCAAGCTGTAGCGTGAGAGGCGTTATTAAGATTTTGCTTTATTAAGGCAAAATACACATCCCATTGAAGGCAAGTGGCACAACTGCTCCATGCTTGTTCAAATGCTTCCTGGGAGGTTTTCCTCAGTGCCCGTGGCCAAGATTTTCAGCGATGTTCAGCGTTTCGGCTTTGCACCCTTCCTGCCGGGGCCAGCTCCAYGGCTCCAGAGACATGAGGGTGTCTCTGCAGGATCAGACGCTGAGCATCTCCCACCTCCGTGGGATGAACGTGAGCACGGGAGCACCAGAGCGGTCCGTGGTGGTGCCTTGCCTGGACCACCAACATGAAGGCTCTCTGCGCTTCACTGTATAGTTGTGCTCCGAAACCGCTCCATCTCTAAGGACATCACTAGTCAGGTGAAAATTTGTTAGTAATATGACACTGCCAGTTTGTCACCATTTCAGCTAAGAAGATTTTTATGCTATTATCGGGACGCTGAATATAATCCTTTTAGCCCCGCTGAAATAAGTAGCAATGAAAATACTGATTTGCGTTTTCTTCTTTTTCTCTTAGAATAAGGAAGTCCACCTATCTGCGATTACAGTTGTTAGCCAAGGAGGAGTACAAACTCAGTCTCTTGATGAAGGAGTCTTTGCTAAAGGATAAAGTAGCGCCCATTCTCTACCAGCCTCACTTGGAGGCCATGGACAGGCGGCTACGGATCGTTCTCAAGGCTGTTAGCGACTGTATAGAAAAGGATGGTTACGACAACGTGGTTGAAAATGACTTTAACACCGATGTTAACACTGTTACGACCGAGAGGTAGTGAAATCATGAAATCGCAAGACTACGTTTTTACCAGCCAAGTAAAGAAGATTCAAAAAGAAAAAAAAAAAAAAGTCTTGCAAAAGACTGTGTATGCCACTTTGTGAATTCAGTGAATTCAGAAATGAGATATAATTGTTCCCAAAGTAGGTAAAGTGTAGACTCTGCAAAGGATTAGTTCATTAAGAAAAATAAGTCTAATGTGATGCTTTTTGTTAGTACCTAAAAGAGATTATGAAAAGATTCAGAAAATATTCAGATCACTGACAGACAACAGTCTGATAGCAAACCACCTCCTGTCCTTTTTGTATAGAAAGGAGGCCTTTACTTAATATTTTGTATTTATATATGGTATATCTATGAAATCCAGACCTACCTACCAAATTTAACTAAAGAGCGACAGCATAGTTTTGTGACTCACACTTTATTTATGGTGACAGTCCACTTAGTATTTTGTGTTAACCCTTTAAGTGCTCTAATTCACTGTATCTTATTTAAATTGAATGCTTTTCTTTCAGCTACTCAGCATTTAAAGGGTTAAGGCATTACAAACTTTTAAAGGCAAAAATAAATAAATAAATAAAAACAGTGGTTACCAGAAGGGAATTTCACTAATTGTTCATTGACAGGAATACTTGAATGTTGGTTTTACAAAGTGATGTAAAATGACAAGTTGTACTATTTATCCATAAAGAGGTAGCAGCTCTTATCTTTCTAGACTATCATAGCTGAGCTGCTGCTTTTCAACTTTGCTTTTGATAGTTTTGTGTAAATATATACATATATGGGTAAAAAGCTGCTTTCAGCAGCTCTAGGCTTACTTTTGCAGCATTTTTGTGGAATTGTTTGCAACGTGGTAAAAGTGCAATAAAGATATGGCAAAATGTGTAGCCATCATGTCTAAATGAATTCATTTTTCGTTGCAAAGCTTGTTCAGAGAAAAGCTATATACAGCAGCCAAATATTCCAGAAGTAGTTTAAATTGTCACCCCATTTTGTAGCAACAGAAAATTGAGCTAAAGCAAGGAATTGCTGATTAATATACATTACAACTCTGACAGGGACCATGGTGTTGAAAATGGCTAATCTTTCCTAGGAAAACACTGTTTTGACTGTCACTTCAGCATGTSTTCCTCTTGCAATTGTAGCTGTAGAAACAAGCTGTATAGCAACACCTCTAAAAGATTATGGCTTGACACACTGCCCAGACGATTTAGATATTTCGGTTCCTCTAACTTGGGTAATAAAAGCCATTGCACAGTCTAGGAAATCTCAGCCTAAATTAACTAAAAACATAGTTTTGTCAACCAAGCAATTTTGCACCATGTACAGTTGAGCTCACGTAATATATGGGGAGACTTTCAGCCTGAAAGCAGTATATAAAATGAGCAAGTGGCTGTATTAGACTTGCAAAAACACAATGTTGTACAGAAGGAATCCCTCATTCCTGTTTTGGGTGGAAGAGAGAATTTATTATGACAATATCCATCACAGCCATAATTCAAAGCTGTCATTTGTTGCATTTTATGTCTTTCTTTTCAAGGACTTATAAGCATAGATTTTAAAATCTTGTAGTCAGCTAGACTAAAATGTAAGCATTTCAGCACAACCTGGCAGCATTAAATTTATGAGTGAGAAAAAGTTGTTATATAGCCTCATTTACTTAGGCTGATATATTATAACTGAAAAATTTGTCTTTTACTACCATTGTTTCCAACTCACTTAACTCACATACACAGAATAGAAAGATGACAGAACACCTCAGACTGTGCAACTGTCCATGGACTGGGAAAATTTCTCTTTCACCTTGCGGCTTTTTCACTTACAGAGGTAGCATCCGTGGTACAGAGGATGTTCTCTGCAGTACGGAGCTTGCACTGCAGCAGTCTCTTCCAGCTAGCCTAAAGGCCCAAGATGTGAGATTGTAAAAAGGTTAAATGGGCAATATATAATCTATCTCTATTCATAGCCCCTGAGGAGTTGCAAGGAGAGTAATTGCAAGTCCTCATGCTTTCCCTCCCTCAGCAAACTCTTAATTTGTCTTACTTGCTTTATCCTCAAAAAAGCAATACCTGGCTGCGATTTTCCCCCAGGTACAGCTTTTTCTCACTGTGAGATTGTGCCAGGACAGGGAGCAGGCAGGGACTGGCCAGAGCCTGCCAGGGATGGGCGAAGGGTCTGTAACACCCTTCCACCAGGGCAGCTCTGCTTTTTATTTGAAGGTCAAGTCAGCCAGGGGCTCTGGGCCTGGAAACCTGATTTTTCTGTGGGAATACAGCTCTTGGCAGACTCTTAGCTTAGTCATCAGAAGAGGATCAGGTACAGCAGTGCTCTTCTCTCTTTAGAAGAGTTGTAAGTCAGGAGCTCCTGGCAGCTAGGTTCAAGCTAAAGGTCTTTGCAGAAGGCTGCTTGATCAAGAAGAGGGCTGGGAAGATGGAGTCACTCTTTTGAATCTGATTTTGAATCTCTATAAGCTAAACTAGTAATGTTTTTACAAACTCTTTAACTAAGGATCACTCATTTTTGCTATATGGTAATCAGCTCTGTAGGATCTCTATTTTCTTTCCTTTCCTGAACTCTGATGCCTACGCTTACAAGTTGTCCATGCTACAACACTCTCTAATCCTATAAAAACTCCCTGCAGTTCTTATAAACAGAGCAATCCTGGGCTACCTTCAGTCCTAAAGTAGATGTACAGAAAACCTGAAGGGGGGGCTTCTTTTGGGGATGAGATATGGGAACCCCTTGGAAGAAGGGAGAAGTTAGCTGAGAAACTGGAAGAGGTTTCCTTTCCTCCAGCCTCCACTGAGAAACAGAGGTAGCTTTACCACACCTGACCATTATGAGCCCAAATACACTCCAGGGTGCTCAAGCAATAAATGGGAACAGCTGATTTTGGTCACTCTGTGAAGACACTGAGCCCTTTGATTGGAGAGAAGGAGCTGAGGATACCAGTCTGATGTGCAGAATATTGCAATAAGTGGAAAGACTGATTAATTAAATAGGCTGTAGAGCTGTTTCTCTGTATCTAACAGGAAGCTCTGGTGTATTTGGGCTCACGCTGCCTGGTAGCTAGAACTTTGACTCATATTAATTTTCTAGGTATTTGGGAAAGAAAATGATTATTGCCTTATTCCAATATTTCTTTTCCGTGCAGATAGGGGTGAGCGGGCATGACAGAAGGGAAATCAGAGAAGGGTAATGAGCTCTTAGCTGCCTTCCGGCTCCTGGGGTTAAGACAGCCTTCAGAATAGCTCAATGCAGCTAAGGGTAGGGGGCAAATCTCTGCTTTCTGGGTGAACCTGCAGTGCCCCAAGACAGCCAGTGCTCTGAGCTAGGATCTGGCCTTAGTTTCCTCTACTGAAAACCTGACTTTTTTGTGAGCTTTTAGGCGAACAAAGGACCTTGATCTCCCAGAGTGAAATGCATCTTCCTGCAGTCAACAGGAGCTTTCTGAGCTATTTCAGCAGTATTTACAATTTGAGGGCCTCTTTGCATGGGGACAGCTTGTTCRTGGTGGGCTCACAGGGAGAGCATCATGCGCTTGTTGTGTGGAGGTTGTTCACTTCAGCTTGCTCGTGTGACTGCCGGATTACCACAGCGAGAGACGATGGCTCTGAAAGGGCTGTCACTGTGTATTAGGTCAATAATCCACGAATTGAGGAGGATTAACATGATGCAGTGTAACATCTCTTTAGGAGTCCTACATATCTACCAGGCAAAGATTCACTCTAAGAAGATAAATAAATGCCAGAATCCAATTGGTTTCTCTCCAGTTCTCAAAAATGTTTATAACAACATCCAGACAATAATATACCAAGAAATCTGAAGTAGTCTGTCAGGGGCATAACGCATTCAGCAAAATAAATATAATATGCACAATAAATAACAGATGAAATAGATAACTTACTTCTAAAAGCACCTAATCACAACTGTATCTGACAGCCTAGAATAGCTTACTGTATTCTCCTGAGTAATTCAGRTAAGAAACCCATTTTGTTTTGCCATTTTTCTGTTATTTAAGCATCAAAGGAAATTCACACATATTAAAAAAAGCTCTCATTGTTTGAACTGGATATTGCTGCTCTGATCAGTGCTGGGCAGAGCCCATGACATGCAAACTCCAAGCCTGGGGGCAATTGCAATGCAAGCAACAGCATGACATGTTGCGTAGGAGGAAGGAGCCTGGGATTTTGGTGCACTTGCCAGATCACTGTCCTCAGGGGCTGAACTGCAAGCAAACCTCTCTTCTGGGGGTTGTAGAGGGAGGAGTGTCCAAAGGATATTCTGATTTCTGCTAGTGGGCCCATATGCGGTTGTGTGGTACCTATGGATCTGGAGGGGACCTCTTTGCGATGCAATCCTGCCCACTTCCATTGCAGGTAGCTACGTCATCCGCTTCATAACATGTCCAAACTCCACCTGAAGACTGTCCCTACTTCAAGGCTATTGAGGCCCCAGCCTAATTGTAACGATTTACTAGCTTGGAGCCAGACATATATTTTAAGACCTTGACAATTTGCATCCTGATGGAGCAAACTTTCTTCTAGCGCTGAATAAATGACTGCAAAATGCATTTTCCGGAAATTATTCCAGGTATCAGCTCTTTCTATGGACATTCTTGCCAGTAACCTCATTTACTAAAATATCTGTGGTCCAACAAGCAGAAATGAACAGGAGAATTCTTTTTAAACTGTAAAATGAGTACTTAAGGAAAATGTTCAGTCTCCTGGGACAAGTGATCACATGGAATTTCAATTTTTTTACCAATTAGAAGCTGTTGGGTCTTCTTGAAGATATTTTTTACACTATACCTGTAAAAGTGATTCATGGGTAGCCTCCAGCCATAACTCAGACTGTGACCAGACCAGACTGGATTATCTATTTGCTTCTACATTTGCATCAGTAAAGTACTCATCCAATGCTCTGGGAGCTGTCTAGAAAAAAATTAAATGCAATTCAATTTGGTAGGTCAAAAAAACTAATGACAGGTCATCTGGTCATGGGTAAAAACGAAGCATTATCAAAAAGGAATGCTATTGATTTGGCAGTAATGCAGAGTCAGCATAAAAGTCTGTGGTCCGTGGATTGTCTTCAAGAGCTGCTGAAACATACGCTGTTGGCTGCTCCTTCTTCTTTTTAAAGATATAAAATACTTCCCAAGTTTTTCCATTTATGCAGCTTTGATGCAGCTGACATGAAGTAAGGGGATTTTGAACAGGATGGAAAGATTGCCTGCATTTATATCCAGTCAACCACATGAAGTCTACCACGCATGCCAGAAGATCAGCTTTCCTCCTGCGAATGACCCTTATACCTGMTCAGCCACTGTCACTTGTCAGAGATAGCGTGGATTATGCTTTGAATCTTGCTCAGATATGGACCCAAACCTAGCAACTAGCATATGGAACTGCCAGCTTGAGCTAAAGCAGAATATCTCAAAAGTTGAAGTGTCAGATCAGAACCTCTCCACATCTATCAATGTGGGAATCTGGGTCACATTGTGCATTGGCCACAGTAAATGAATGACATTAAGGTCCCTACATAAACTCCTCCACCACTTATTCTGGAAAGGTGCTTACTGATTGATAGACACATGTACAAGAACACCTACATGTTTTAGTTGACCCTGACATCACTTCAAAATACATCTCAGGGTGACTCAAGACAGATCCTACCAGAAAGACAAACAATTTAAAAACTCATTCCTCCAACTGTTGGTGCTGTCCTAATGCCAGCCATGTGTCATTCCAGGGGTGGCTGCTAGTCTGCTGAAATACAGCGATCTTTGTATGTCCGCATAGCTTGGTGGAGCACCTGGATGCCTGAAGAAGGTGCCATAAATCAAGCGAAGACTGCAATCTGTATGCATCTTCTGAATCCTCATACACTGCCAAATGACAAATGAAAGTTAAAGCTGTCAGCAAAATGGAAGCAACACAGCTGTGGAAGCCCAAGTGGGGAAAAAACTAACCCAAAACTACAAAGATAAGTTGATTCTCAAATCCTTTCTTGCAGACACTAATATATAAGCCAGGAGCATAGCTTAATGTTCTGATCGCAGGCTGAGTTTTGGTAACTGGGGACAAATTCTGTTCTGATTTGTAAACTAAGCAAATTAGGCTATCCAAAATTGCAAGTAGCTTTCTATCCAGCATATCCTGCTTAGTCCTTCAACATCAAGATTTGTGCAATGTCTTTTAGTTGCACCCGGAATCTTTGCCACAGGCAGCACTTTATATATAGTGAAGATAAAAGGCTTTTCCGGTTAGTCCATTGAATGAAGTTTGCATCGTTTTCCAGATCAAATCAGAACTCTTTCTGCTGATTTTTAAACAACTCCTTCCTAATCAGTGAAGTCAGTGAGAGTTTTACAGAAGCAGAATTTAGGTCCATTATCTTCCTTGACTGCCCGATTTACAGATGAATAGTCTCTCTGACTTTCTCACGAGTTTCTTAGCTATAAGCTTAAATAATTTATTATTATTGTTTGTCTTTTCTCTAGATTGCTAGTTGTTTGCTTCATTGAATTGCGCTGGATTTCCATTTTTAATGGATTCTTTTTTGGCCTGAATAAACTCCTGAATTCATTATTTATGAACTGAGGCATCTATAGCTGAGTCTTTGCATTGTAATTGCAGATTCATTTAAGTACTGGCAGTAGCATTAAGACTCAACTATTTGCCACAAGTTTCTTTATGTTGGTCATCTCTGCAGAGCACTCACTTTCTGACACATTGGTTACGCTCCTTCTGTAGGAGTTTGTGTGAGATAATTACTGTGGAACCATTTATTCCTCTGTAGCCCCATTATAAGAGTGTAGCCAACTGCTTTATCTTCACTGTTCCTCTGAGAGCTGCATTTGAGGACACCTTTTGCAGTGACTGGACCTGCAGAGCTGAAGACCCTGCCTTGTGTATTTACAAGAGCCTCGCTGAACATTGCTCCTTGCATTCAGTGTAGCAAAACCCTTCTCTCCTTCACCAGGAAGGCTGCAGGTGACGTTGGCATAGCCCATTTGTCAGGCATAAGATGAAAGCAACTTTTGTTGATTCAGTACCTACAAATCCTCCTAGTTTCAAATTGTTACCTGGAAGGTTGCACTAAAACCGAGGTTTTGGACTTTCTCAGGATTGCTCCAACACAACGGTATTTGGAGGGGGTRGTTCTGCCATGGAGGCTGATGTGCCTTTTTCCTCCCTTAGTTGGCAATGGGTGAAGCAAAGAAGAGTACCAAAAATTCAGGCATCTGAGTCCCACTGAGTCCTTGCTGTTCTAAAGGCTCTTAAGGGCCGTTCGCAGGCAGGGTAAGGTAGGGAGTCTGTTGCATCCTCAGGGCTGGTGCAAGAAACAGATAGAAATTCCTCTCTCTGAAGGAGCTGAGAAAAGGGAGGACAAGCTAGAAAGCCTGTGTCATGATTTGCCAGTGGAGAAACAGTTTTTTTAGTGTTCAGGCTGTGTGGTCCCCACCGTGGACTTTTTCACCTTTTTAAAAGCCAATGGCAAGTTCAAACTGACAGTGCTGTCCCAGCCAGGCCCTCTCGTTCATCAGGAATGCTTAGTATTTTCTTGCTAGAGGATCTAATCTAGTGAAGTCAATGGAAACACTCCCAGCAGTTTCAAAGCTCTTTGAAGCCAGCCCAGCGCAGCTGCAGAGGGTCACAGGCCAGTGGTACCCAACTGCTCCCTTGAGCTTTTAAAAAACATTGTTGAAACAAGGATGTTAAAAATTAAAAGAGCCRATGGTTCTGTCAGCATTTTATTTGACCTGGTGGCGGTGTCTGTGGTTTCCCGTTAAACAGYAACCCCTTAGCTATTTTCATGGGACTCAATTTTGCAACAGGTGAAAATGTTATCAAGCAAAGCAGCTAAGAAATCAGGAGAAATAAACAATAAACAAATAAATAGGTCTTCCACTCCTGTATAGTCTGCAAAGAGAATACAAACCATCTGGCAGATTACTGCGTATTTATGAGAGCATCTCACACATCCTCACTGTTATTGCAGCATCCTAACTCAAGCTTGTCACGCTTGATTAGCATTTTAACAGGTCCAGACGCTCATTTAGCAGGTCTCCACCCTTTGCACCACAGACTGGCTAATTCAGCCTTTGAGCGCTGGAGACTCGTGGGTAAGAGCATCCCACAGCAGCCTGACAGCCTGTTCATCCTACCTTCCCCTACATGGCTCGAAATTGCGGTGAGCTGACTGGTCAGGTACCACTTCAGCCAGGCAACAAGCTTCTTGTTCATCTGTCAGCTTTCAGGGGATGAAGGAATTTTCCTTTGCAGTGATTCACCCAAACGTTCACGACAGGGCAGAGTGGGTTAACTGTGCTACAGGCACCTCCTAGGTCCATCACTCAGTTTGCAGCCTTCAGTGGCAAGGTGCAGGCGTACAAGAAGTAGCAATCTCTCACTGGGATAAAGACCAGCAGAGTTGCAGTGATTAAGCCAGAAACCAAAAAAGCTTAAACAGTGATATACAACTAGGAAACATATTTAAATAGGACCACTGTTTAAATAAAGGAAAAGAATTAAGGGGTCTGCAATGCACAGGTATTGGCTAGTGATCAAAAATCCTATCACCGCACCTTTTGTGCTGCATTGGCTTACTAACGCTTTTCCCAGCTGTGTTACCCTATTACCAGACACCACTCAGTGTTTAGCTTTTGCTTTAAATGAAGTCATTAACAGGACAATAATAACTGCTCATAAGCATCTGCTTATAAACTTCACTTTAAGGAAAATATTGGCTATCTCAATCTGTTAGCAAATACAGAGTTTATAATGGTACTATCAAATATTTAAAAACTGGCATACAAAGCTTGCACAGCCCTCCTACTAGTGCTAAAACTACAATATGAGCTGCTGCTGTTCTCCTGGAAAACTGATCCCATTCCTGTGTTCAGAGATCTTGGTGCAAAATGACCAGCTGTGGAGCAGGTTTTGGAAGACTGTGGAAAGTATATAGGTTGTTTCTAACTGAAGTAAGTCATGTCGCATGGGTGCACAGCCAGGGGTTCAAAATGGGGCAGCTGAATCTGGGAAGTCTGGTTTTAGTGCCGTTAGTCATAAGCGCRTGACAGTAACAGGGACAGACGTATCTGTGTGAAGCACTTCCCAAAGCCAACCGGAAAACTGAATTTGTAGCATTACAGAAGACCACCTAAAATGTGAGAGGCTTAAAAAAATCTAGCTTATGGGTTGCTGAACAACTTGGAAGAGAGAAGACAACTGCTTTCTGCAGTTGCTGAGCCTGGCCCAGGCCCGTTGCTCTTCCCACCACGTGGACTGGGTCACAAAGGATAAAAAACTTTTCTCTGCATGTTTTTAACACCTGAGCTGTGCGTGGGGGAGGAGAGGAGTCAGAGCAAGTGTGAGCTGGGGGGATGTTAGCAAGATTTCTAGCAAATATATGTATAACCAAGGGGGGGGGAACCTTTTGCCAGACTGTCGCCAAGACTTTTCCAGCTCATCTATGAGGTCATTAGCTCTCCTGATGGCTTTCTAGCCTCTGAATTATATTGGAGAATAATATATTTCTAGAACTGAGTCATTGAAGGGAGAAATAAAAGCTCATGATTTGGTTCATTTGAGCAAGATAGATACTTTGTTTTCAGGGAAGAATCATGTCTGAGTAGTAGATATTTGAGCCAATGATGATGTAGGTTGTCCACGTTTATCACTGCTGTTTTAGACTTTGCTTAATTTAACAAACCACAATCTGGCAAAATGTATTTGGAGCTGCAGTTTTTCAAGCTAGCAAACCGAGGGGAGCCTGGATAATCCCCCTCCCTTGCATTTCTCAAAGCAACTGTCCTGCAGCATTTTTCTCGCACTCTCTCTCTCTTTCAGGGAATTTACTATGGGGAGCTGCATTTTCTCCTCGCTCTGCAACATGTTCTAATTTATAGGATGAGATTTGTGATAATTGAGTTCAGAGCTGAATGCTGAGCCTTCTCCATATCCCCTGGGGTTTTCCTGGGAACAAGATGGATTGCCCAGTATGTTTCAAGCAAAAAATAATGAATGAATAAATAAATACATGAATAACAGCATGCCTCATTTTGCCTATCTCTTGGAGAGAGAGGAAGCTAATTCTTTAAGTATCAGGAATGTGCTTATTATGCAAAAATGGCAGAGCAGATGCACATATTCATAATAAATGTATTAAAAATCTCATTTTAGCTCCTAGAGGACAAGTGCAACTGCAAAATTGGGTGCAATTATATTTATCTTCCCACCTATGGTGTGTTCGTATTTGAATATGTATTTGTTTGAGCTGGCTGTATCTAGAGGCATGGAGTTTCCTGTGACTGAAAAAAGCAAATTATTAAGACTACCAGCCTATGACACTTGAGACCTGCGGCCTGATCCAAGGTGCCCTGAAGCCAGGAGAAAGGCTCCTGCTGAGTTCAGCTGGCTTTGAATCCAGACAAGGGCAGATCTCGTGCGCAGCGATTGTGAAACGGGTGATAATAGCAACACAAAAGAGCAGAGGACACAATTCAAGTGAGGCTATTCATCATAGCTATCACTTAATCAAACTAAAATGATGCGCTGGTAATTGGATGTCCTTGTAATGACTGCACTGAGCTAAAGCCCTGGGTAGGGTCCCTTTCATACACAGAAATAAATCAGACAAGTAGTCTGCTGTGGGGAAAGAGATTAATCTTGGGTATGAGCATGAACAATAGTGGAAATAAGTGTTGCTCATGAGACCATCGGTCTATGCCTGACTGTGGTATTATGTTTGGTGCTTGTGAATGAAAGAAGCTGCTCCTTTACGCTCTTACAGTGGCATTAAAGGTTTCTGAAGCTCTAAACACCCATACAGAATATATTTATTTAAAACTTGTGATGGCAAAATCCTGGCTGGGTCTAAGACAACAACTTCAACAGAGAATTTTTTTTCACTTTTCTCCATCACCAAACTTTCATAATATTAAGATGACAAAGAGCTAAATAGACGTGGATATATAAGACTGAACATCTGGAATATGATCTCATCCAGGCCACAAAGATGGAAAAAGTCTTCCTCTGGAAATTCAGCAGCAAAGTTATCCTAAGACACGTATAAAACTCTTTTTAATTAACATTAAAAGTGGGATTTGTGCTTGTTTCTTGAAATCCCAATCACCACACCATCTGGGAAAGCATAACGATTTTTGAAAAATGAAAGAAAGTTGAATGAAAATAGGACTCCACAGACCAAATGTTAAATGAATAGTGAGGAGAAGAGTGTTTTCACAAGGGAAAAATTAACAAGAACAGCAAAAATAAAATGCTGAAAATGTTCGTAAATGTGTCTAATTTTTAAAAAGTAGCTTTACTATGTTTTAACTAAAAACTGAGCTCTTCACTTAATTCTTGCATATTCTAATCTAGTCTGCTCAACCTGTCATACTCCTATCATTATTAGAGAATTTGGGCACTTTCCAGCACTGCGTTAAGTGACTGACATCTGTCACAGGTGGTTTTGCTCAGGAAACGAAGTATGCTTGTAGTGAAGCATGTATTTCAGCACGGGTATTTTTTTCCCCCTTTTAAATGATCCTGTTACTCTGTTTCCACTAGGAAAGGCAAAGTCCAAAAAGTAGCACTTCTATTTTAGGATTAGCACAGAAAGCAGCAGGGTTTCTGACGGCCCCTTTATTCAGCAGGAAMACAGTCCATAATCTTAGACCAGTCTGTGGGAAAGATCTGTCTCCTGCACAGATGAACGCTTCCCTTAAAGACAGCTATTTTGCCAGAGCTGCTGCCTGCTTATTCCAGGGTGCTATGTAATATATATCAGCTGAAAATCTGCTTTCAAAGCTTTGGTGAGCCAGGATTAATTGCAAACAGTTTGGCACTGCAGGTTCCCACTTGGCTCCATTTTTTTCAGACACACATTATGTGTAATCTGAAGCCAGTGCTTATTTCTTATTTCTTTTGCAGTAACAATAATAATTCTCTTAGTCTTTTTTCCTCTCTCTCTAGCAAAGATGTTAATAATTACATCTGCAGTTGTGTTATCACTAAAATAAGTACAACTCCATACTGTGAGAGTTGAGATGATTTTTAGTAGCCAGTGTACAGTTAAAAGCTAAAAGCAGACAAAACAAAAACAAAATCCAGCACTGTGAACAGTACAAAATTCAACATTTGATCTAATTTTATTTCTGAGGTGAGTGTTAAAACCAAGGCGATGTGTACAGATAAGAACCGCCAAACAATACAGTAAGAGTGCTAGTTAATTATATGAAGACAAGAATCTGTGTTAATGTATTCCAGGGTTATCATAAATGCATCCAGAAATAACATAAGACAATATTAGTCGCAATCATAGGAGAGCAACCTGCTTGGAATAGCAAGAAAAAAATTCTTTGTGCTTCTGGGCTATTTTTATTTCTATAAGGAAGACTTTTGCAAGCGCTTTCATCCTCTCCAGTATACAGGAGGAAACATTATCTGCTTTCCAAGATTTCTTTTGAATACCAAGGTGCTTTAATGAACATGGAGTCAGTGGAAAGTCGTCGTCTTCCAAACTGCAAGAAAATATGGCTCATAGAAGAGCACAGTCTCATGTGCAAGACTATGACTGAGGAATACAAAAGCAGGGTCTTCTCACAGGACTGTGAGGTTCACGAAGAGCTGTGACCTCTGAGGTGTTTCGCTGAGCCTGGTTCTGCCCCATTAGGTGTCTGACGGTTTGGGTCGAGCCCTGTGTCCCACTCCTGTTGGATCTGCTGGGCCGAATCCTAACCTCTCAATTTGCGCACAGGTATAAAATCAGGTGGAAGTTGTCACCAGGGACAGGTTGCACCAGCAGACACCTGAACCAGGATGTAGGCCTCCATGAGAGGTGAAAGGAGAACAGTATAGTGCAGCTGGAATCAGTTTTCTAATAGAAAATGTAAGAAGATATAYTCCTTTTTTTGCAGTCTTTTCTTGATTTCCCAAGAGTTGGATGGGAACAAAGGAAAAAAACAGAAATGGAGAGTGTGACATTTAGCTGAACAAAAAGCGAGATGAACTAACCTTCTAATTATACCTCCTCTATGAAAATGAAAGATGTTCTCCAGAAGAACTAAATATTGTACATTTATCCATAACTAGGACAGGATATTGCCAGAGGGAAACATGAAGGTAAAAAGACAAAGGAGGGAGAGTTTTTTTCTTTTTAATCTTTAAAATTGCCACAAGAAATATGCTGGAGAAGACAAGTTTGTGGGCAGCAGGACCACAGAATGAGGAAGAAATGCCACAGGAAGGAAGGAGAGTAATTCTAGGAGTAAAGCTACTTTTACAGCTACTTTTAGAAAATACCATCTGTCCTGAATACAAGTTTGCCATATATATCACTTACTTACTCATATAAGGATTTTTCCACTGGTTTCCAAGCTCTGGCTTTGTTAAAGGTTGAAAACCTTAACCTGACTCAAATATGGTCACATCCCATGATTAATGTGTACTTTCGTTTGGAGCCAAAACTTCCTGGGCACAAGAATCTCCAATCCCAGGATGTTGACTCCTCCTGTGATCTCATGATGTCACTGCAATTTTTTTTTTTTTTAACCTCAATTTGTCCTTCTATGGAAACTTGCAGGGCCTGTCTGCCTTGGGAAGCACATGTGTTAAGCTGCTCTTACTTGCTGACGCATTCTGAAGGTGAAAGCAGTATGTGAACACCAGGAGCCATTGTCACATTAGACACTAAAATAGCCAAAGCTGGTTAAAATCAGTTAGCAGGGCATGTACAACAGGAGTAGAGCTCAGTAAACATAAAGGGGATACCTCTGTCCTTTCTTTAGAAAGGAGTCTGGGTCTGGGATGTCATGGGATATAAAATGCACAGAGAAATTAACTCTTCTAGGTAATAGAAGGAAAAACATATTAATAAGCAGCTTTGCAAGCCATTTATACTCAATAGTCTAATTATCCACAAACATTGGAGGTGGGAAGTCATCTTTTGAAATACGTTATTCTTCATCAAAGATTGTTTTCTTCAGGGCTTTCTGTGATATCAGTAGGAAATCAGAAAATGAGAGGAAAAACAATTAATAAATATAAACATCAATCAGGCTGGAAAACAGGCCAAATGCATTTCATCCTTTGAGGGAACAAGGCAGGCTTTTATCGCTAAGTCCTAGGCAACTCCTAAAGGATGAAGAACTGAGCAGTGAAGGAAAAAAGAGCAAGGTCTGGTCAGGGAATACATGAGAGCCAGCAGACAGGCTGAGCCTGTCCCTAAATGGCCTTGTTGGAGAGAGAAGCCTTTCTTTCTTTACATTTTTCCCAGAAAGTTTTTCCATTGGGTAACAAAGCTATGCAGTGGGACAGAGACAAGCAAGAACACCCCAGACAAAGAGTTGTCTTGGGTCCAACCAGTGAGGAATCTTGGTTACTGGGCAATGGTCCCCTACCCTCTTCCCGATGGAATATGGGGGACTGACACTGCCCCATCCGTCTTTGCACAAAGCAGCACCAGACTGTTAGTACCTCTCTTCACGCGCCTGAGCCAGCCTCAAGTAGTAGAGATAAGAGTATCCAAGAGGAGTATGCCAAGTCCAAATTGCTGTCACAGTTAATTCTGAGTTAGTGCAGTTTTTGCCAGCACCCATTGCTCATGGTTGTGGTGGGACAACATGCATCCAGCTGCAGAAAATGAGGATGAAAATGCTGAAACCGTTCAGGAAATATGTCAGTAGGTGCTCATTTGTTATGTTAGGGGTAGCAGCAACCTGATCTGGATGCTGAGTATGGTGTAGCAGATCTGGGACATTGGATCTGACTGACTCCTACTCTAGTTTCACTGTGCTGCAACTCCATTGCTTCCCA
This sequence comes from Apteryx rowi, assembly GCF_003343035.1. Lineage (NCBI taxonomy): Eukaryota > Metazoa > Chordata > Aves > Apterygiformes > Apterygidae > Apteryx > Apteryx rowi. The sequence goes on along the minus strand of NW_020450871.1, from coordinate 5,528,480 downwards.
TGAATTTCCACCTCATTTATCCTGTCATACATGAGATTAATCTACTCTGCACTTCTCTATAATCTCCACTAGTCCTGTTCTGATGCTCTGATTGTGAGCAGTACTTTCATTCCCAGTTGGGTCTTTTAATACAAGAGGATTGCTATTGCAAAAGCAAAAAAAAAGTCTTCCTTTTGTTGAAGCACTGGACATTACTGCATGATCTTGTACCAAGCAAACGAGTTGGGCATGTTGAGTTTTTTGACACCGCCTGGAATCATTCTTTATACTGGTGCTGCTTCATTGAGCTGGTGGCCACCAGTTGGGACATGCAGAACGTAGGGTCCATGGAAATCACCCAGCAGCTTTCTGTTAGGCCCTTGCTCACATCTCCCCCAGCAAAACTGGAATGCTAACACACCTCCACACCATTTTATGGATGTGGACAGGTCTGTGTAGCACAAACATGACTTTTGTTTTTGTGGAAATATTACTTATCCCCTCCTCCAATATCCCACAAAGTAGAAGTGTAAAAACACAACCTGCCAGCCTGTCTTCTGCTCTCAAGCACTGGTATATAGAACAAATTATATATTTTAGCTTGGGTAGAGAAAGGGAGGGAATTTCAGGGAGTCAGATTGCTCTCAATTAGTAGTTATCTCCAGCAGCTTGTCTGATTAATGGCTGCATCTCACACTGTGACTGTATAATAGGTGCAGGGAAGGTGCTTTAAAAGTGCTTTACTCCTAATTACTGTGGAGACTGAAACGGTGGGTATCTATTGTAAGAGTAAACATCTTCCTTCTCCGTCCTTTGCCTAGCCACGTTCAGATGGTGGCTAACCCTGGACCTGGGTGGGCAGTCTGGAGGGGGACTGGAGCGTCAGATGCCAGCTGGTTTGTGTAGCAGGATGCTGAGCGTGATGGAGCTCAGTAAAGTTATGTGCTGACATCAGTGCTAAGTACCACTGCATCAGGAGACTTCGTATCCTGCACCAGGATATATATTCCTGCCTTCATGGACCAGAGTCCAGCTTCTTTGGAGTCAATCCTCAGGGTATGACAGCACCAGCCTGCCACGCTGGCTGTATCTTCCAGGTGCATGCCCACTCCGATGTCGGAGACCTGCTAGGCGACGGTGTAATGCATAAACATTTACAGCATAACACGCTGGGCCAAACTTGAGGCCAAACTGCGGTGCAGGTCCCAATTCTGCCACAGGCAGTGACTCTGGATAGATCAGTCTGGTGTGCCTTGGTAACAGGGCTAAATCAAGCATGCATAGGCTTGTGTCTTGGGAGAGCTTAGCTAAGGTGCCAACAGATGTATCACCCAAATAGACCTGAACCAGCTGCGACTTGACTCCTGCCCTGCTTGCCAGCATGTCCCTAGCATCTCCAGAGGCTATCTGCTAGGTTTTGGGGCCACAGCGACCTGAGATGCATGATAATTCTCCCTGGAGTTATGGGAAAAGCTTGTCCATGCTTCCAAGGGAATGTATTGGAAGATCATTTAAAACTCAAAGAACTTTACTCTGCATCCTTGCTCCTTATGAAGTGAAGGAACAGCACAAATGTACTTTAGCCCGCAGAAATCAGCAAGTGCAGGCTGAATGCACTACCAAACTTGAACAAGATGAGAACTCGTTTGTGGGTAGGAGGCAGAGACTTGGAGTGACCTTCTCCTTTGGTCTGCTGAGAAAACATTTCTGTACTCTGTGGAGAATTTGCTCCATGCCAAGCCTTAGCTTAGCATATAGGGAGCTCTCTCCTGCACCTACATATCAACAGCTCTTTAGGGTTGGTTCAGGTATTTGGACATGCTGGTGCAGCTTTCAGGGCAGCTCAGTCTGCTCAACTGGTTTCAGCAATGTGGGGACTCYTGCACGTCGGTGAGATGCGAGGATAACCTCACTCCTTCCTCTCCACCAAACAGCTCCTTTGCCTCAGGCATAAAGATGCAGATAATTGTAATCACCCAGCCAAGAATTTGGAAATCCTTTGGTAAAAGTTGCTGTGCCAGCGACAAACCCAATGCTGTACTATGGACTGGAATGCACCAACATTTTCATAATCACAGCTGAATTACATCAAAATTATAATCAATTCATGGCTATCTGGGGGACCCTATACTAAACCTTTTTTCCCTCTCCTTTTCAGTAAGTTCACTTAATTATGCATTCACTGCAAAATAAAGAATGGTTTTAAAATACATTTACCTTGTAAAAATATCAAATCTTCTTTAGAAATGAGCACGAGTGAATAATTAAYGAAGGCATGCAATGCTGAAAGCCCCCGCTTATACATTTTTAAATGTAGCCTTTCACTTCTGATAATACTTTTTAAAACCCACTGGACCAGAGCTTACGATCTCTTGCAAAAACTACCGTATGCTTTGCTACCACRTTCCCTGATCTGAAGAGACTCCCAGCTGCTTCAGTGAAGTATCATGTCATGTGGGCTCCTTCCCACCTGGGCCAGCAGGTCTGGGCAAAGGTCAYCTGAAAGGGCAGGAGAGGAATAATTCATGGTAAATAAGAATTATCCACTGAGAAGAAAAAGTAAAGCTTTTTTTAAAAAGGTTTCTTAGCTCGGCCAAAATGATGCGCTGACATGGCTTATGTGGCACAGGGACTGGAGCTGGCCCGTGCCTGGAGCTGGTCAGAGGTCCCCTGCACCGGAGCCAGTCTGTATGCATAGGTGCCGATAACGTCCTTAAAAACAGTTTAAAGCTCTCCTTTAAGAACATTGTTATTTTATTTTACCGAGTAAGAGACCTACCAAGYTTGAGATAAGAGGCAACTAAATTTATGTTATATGAACAAGAGAGAAAAAGAAAATTCCTAGCTTAACCTTTCCTCCCACACCTCTTCTCTATCAATCTTTCTTCAGAGACAACTTTTTCCTCTCCATAATTCATTAAGTCAGAGCTAAAGGCCAGAAGGGGACCTTAGACCCTCAAATCTGATCTTCCTTATGTCAGCGCTTCACCAGGCATCCCAATACTCAGSCCAGTAATTACCTGACTAAAGCAGTTTCCAGAAAGGCACCTACAGCTGATTTGAAGCCATCAGGAAATGGCAAATATACCTACTTCCCTTARCAGCTTGTTCTGGTGTCCTCCTGTGTAAATTTTACCTTTACAGGATTAATTATCAGCCATTTTGATGGCCTGATGGCGCACGGGGGCYTGGCTTGCCCAGCTTGTCGTGGGAGCGCGGGCGCAGCAGTAACGTCCTTCAGGTCTCCTGGGGCTCCCCAGTGGTGTTAGAGCTGTTCAAAATGCGTCTCGTGAGCCAGAGGCTTCCTTGGCCAACCCTTTTAGGAAACATCAGTGGCTGGTATAGTTAAGTCAGTTTTTTTTCACTAGCCGATGATGTCTAACATTTTYACTGCTAGCTAAAAGGACTGGGAGGTCCTAGTCAAGCTCACATGGTCAGAGATGCCTTCCAAATACAGAAGATATCTATTAGCTCTCTCTCCCTTTCTGGCTGTGTTAATGTCAGTATCTCCACCTAATACTATGACTGTAATGTTGCTAGGATATCTTCCTGCTTAAAAAAATCTCCTTTTTATTTTCCTTAACCCTTCCAGCCCTGGATTTTAGCCTATATACCTTCCCCTCATATTCATTTTCTATACTAAATAATTTCCAGTTTGTGTTGGCTGCTATCTATCCATACACGTACTCTTTCTCATTTGATATATGCTGCTTTCTTCACTCCAGTTGGTGCCTTTATTTCATCAGTGAATAAAAGTGGGCTTTCGCCTCAAATTGCTATCCTCTGTTTCAAATAGAGAACTGTGGATTTTTGCATTTTAAGAATTCCCAGGTTTTATTCACATTTTCTCGCCTACTTTTTCTCAGTCAATTTCACTTGACTGTTGTCAGCTTTGTGAAATACCCCCTTTGCAGCACAAAGTATCCGCTACTGGTTTTGTTCACTAAAAATGTGCGTGCAGGAACCTGCGGTTGTGAGCTGTAAATATTCAGAAACGTTACACCACTTCTCTTACTCAGCTCTGTGGTATTTCCCAGTCTGACCTCTGAAACCGTGCAATTCCTGACACACAAGCTCCTGGATTAAAAAAAATAAATAAATAAGATGTTTTCAACAGAAACCTAATGTGCAAAATAATTCAAGGTACAGCACAGTGCAGTGCACCAGGTTTTAGCAAATATGCATATAACATACGGAATCTGGCTCTCCTCCCAACACTTAAGGGAATTACCAGCACTGTGGTGTTTCGATTCCCAGGCATTGGCAATATGCCCTTCTGCAAATGCAATTAAAAACCTCTACCCAGAAAAAAGAGGGAGAGACCCTAATTAAAGCAGAATGCAGTTTTCTCTCAAATTATTTATCAGACTGCACCATCTAGAGGGCGGCAGAAGTCTCGCACAGCGCTGGCTCTGAACCGCTCCAATTCTGTTGTCCGTCAGGGGTGCCAGTGCTGCAAAGATGCTTCTATATCCCATTGTATAGAAGATATTTTTATATTCCCACTGCCTCCTTGTTCTGTTTGGAGCAGCTCTGCACAAACACATATTGTTGAAAAGATTTTCCTGGCTCTGTACACATGCTGTTGAGGTGCAGGATGATGCTTCCAGGGATCTGACTGTGTTAGTTCATTGCTTGTCATCAAATTTGTCTTTTGACCCGTTGTCATTATTGTCAACCTTTACCCAGCAACAGGCTTTTCTGTAGTATAATGTTCCACCTCTTTCTCGTCTTCTGCTTACATTTTTTAAACACATCCTCACCATTTTCACATGAAAGATCATTTACTTCTCCTTCCCTTGAAAGGCTGGCTGCAGCAAAGAAGGATTTTGCGTTCCGCCTTGGAAGTGAAGGCTTTTGGGAGCAGCGTGCTGTGGAGGCCACCCTGCATCCCTAAAGGTTGAGCGCTCCAAAACCAAGGATTTTGACAGCCAAAGTCAGGGCTCAGGACTGGATCCACCCAGCCAGGCCCAAAGCAGAGAGGGGAAGCGAGGTTTGCTGCAGACGCTGCTGCTGACCGCTCTCTCCTGCACACCCTATCTGACACCGTGGGCTTCCCCAGGACCCCTCATGCACATCTAGACCTTCACATTAAGCTTGACAGCAACTTCTTATCCAGCCGGGGCAGCATTTCCTGGTTTGCTGTGTGACAACTGACGACTCAAACTACTAATCAGTTTATTACTAGGCTATTAGCACATACTATTTTATTAATCAATGTGCTGTTCAGCTGAGGGTGAATATTTTTGCCAGGGTACRCAGTGAACCAAGAAATCTTAAGTAGAACTGAGGTCATCTGTGAAGCAAGAAATGCTCTTAAACACTGTGACAGTTCAAGACTATTTATCATTCAAAGAGGAAAACCCTGTTTCCAGTCCACAGGCCGCTTAACCAGAAAGGTGGGCATCTATTGGTGTAGTGGGAGAATAATTTTCTGTTTGGCTTGTTGCACTAGCAATCGATGGCTGGCAGGTGCTGCAGAGCTGGGGAAGGACAAGGACGCCAGGACACACCACAGTGGGTGATTCTGCRAGTGCCAAAGCCCAGTGGAGCAACAGTTGCTGTCTCCAAGGTGAAGGTCCCATGGAGACTCTGACATGCAGCAAAAATGGGTCGGTGCTCAGCCTTCCCGCCCACGTCCCTCCTCTCTACTCAGCTACCCATTTTCATGACAGTTGTATGTCCTCAATACTCCTAGTATTTCTGAGCTACTACAAAAATCATTTGAAACAGACCTAGAGATTCAGGTGAGAGCCTGCCTGGCACACAAATACCTGCACAGAGACAGTGTGYTCACATAATTCTCATTTTTAAAGAAACCAGGCTAACAGCAGACAGGTTGGGGAGTAGGAGTAACATGTACAAAATAAACGGCCAGAACAGTGATGGTCACCTCCACTTTGCAGTTTTCTGATCTCTAGCTTCATCCTCATCCTTTCAGGTACTTGTCAAAACTTACCCGGCAACTGGCATAATCCATAATCAAAAAGAGATCAAAAYTTCAGTTCCTCTTGGCTCTGTGTAGGAAAAAGCTTTTTGGAAAGTGGGCACTCGGAGATGCTGTCTATGGCTTTTGTGCAGCCCTGGACAACAGGGATTGAAAAATAATTAGTCTCATTCCTGGTGTATTCCTTTTGGAAGTACTGGTTTTGGSCAGAGAACCTCACTTTGCCTCCTCAGTTGAATTTTTGTGGTGTCAGCAGCCTGCTCTAATGGGAAAGTGGTGCTATTGTGTAATCCAATCGAGCGGGCAGCATATGGGCTCTTTTCCTCCAAGGGATTAGGGAAGGATTTGATCCCTGGCAGCAAACAGCAGCTGGCCCTGAAGGAGCCTGGAGCGAGGTGTGACTGCAAAGGGAGCCCCTGCACCTGCCCAGGCTGCCTTACCCCGTGCTGATCCTGTGGGAGAACCTGTGCCAGATCGCTCGTGTCCTCCAGGCAACCACGGAGGGGTYGAAGCAGCCCAGGAGCTTTGCCTTGCACCCAGTAGAGCAGCCCAGTGCCCTCCCTGGGGCCAGCGGGCTCGGTGGCCCCTTGCAGAGCTGGGTCCTGGAGTCATTCCAGATCCTGACTGGGAACAACCTGACATTTGTCCCCAGGATACAGCAGAAGCATTACCAGGAATCTTTTCGTGGTAACATGCTGGCTCCACGTCGCAATGCTGCCAGTTCCCTCCAACGTTGCAAGTGAAAGCGAAATTGCTGTCAATGACCTCATGTAATTGCAGGTCTGACAACGATTTCATTAGCTTCCACCGGCTTAGTTTCCTCAGAGTGGACGAGTCATTTGTTTCTTCTGGATATTTGGCATGTTTTAGCCGTCTGCTCCTGTGAATCACGTTAAATAACCATTGAATGGATAATCATTCATAAATGTCACGCTTTGTCTTCTGAGCAATCTGCGGATTGCTTTTCTTGTTGCAGACTGAGGAGAGGGGGAACCRCATGATGTGAAACAGCTGGATTCATCCTTGCGGCCCCTTGTTCCCATTCCAGTACTTCACCATTTCATCTCCCATCACTTCTCTGGCCATAGCACAAAACATCCCGTTATCCACCGCTGTCCCGGGGAGCTGACGCCAGGCCRGGGCAATGAAATGGGAATGCCTGCAAGGCAAGGACTCTTCCAGGCAAGCGTTCTCCTTTCTATAGACACTCCAAGGAAATTCAGAGGTTTTCCAGTCTACCGCTCATCCTCCTGCAGTGCAATATATTGGCGAACTGCAAAACAGATGTGTTTGTAAGGCCCATAWGGCTCTAGCAGCTTTACACTGTCCTAAGGCAATTTGGGGAAGTTCCTAACCTAGTCAGAACCAATGGTACCAGCCTAGATTGTCAGCTAAATTTCATGTGCAAATCCCAGGAAGATGCAGCTGCTAGTGTGTCCATGGTACTTGCACCCTCCTTCTGYAGGGTTGGAGCACCATCACTTCCCAAGTTTTGGGCGGGGGGCGGGGGGCATTACTACAAGATTAAAATCTGTGAGGTGAGAAGTCGTTCGCTTTTGCTTCCCAAAGAAGATTAATTTCCAAATTGCCCAAATCAGATATGAATGCATTGGGGCTGGAGCCAGGCGACAAGCTTCAGATCCAGACTCCAGCAACCAAAAATAACCTTGGGAAACAATCTTCTAAACTCCCAGTTTTAATCAAGAACATGCCCATCTCCACTTGTATTCTGGGGGAATTAATCTAAATACATCTCTGGCTCTCTGCTTGATGCTGTTCAACCCCATAACAAACAAACAAACATAAAAACTTGCAACATCTTTTTTTAGAAGTTTTCCCCACAAAGGCTAGCAAGAGATATAGAGGTCCTTAACCACAAAAAGATTGAGATGAATTCTGCACGCTCTAAATTTAGTGTTATTTGGATCTAAGCTTTCTATTCAGTCCTATTTCAAAATGCACATAAGAGTTCATGTTTCAAGAAGCCCTTCTGTGATATTCTCATCCCAATATCTGATTTTTATTTATTAAATAAAATGAACAAAAAGAAGTGTTATCTTCCCAAGCTTAGTTATTGCAGAATAGCTCAAAAGTACATTGTAAAACCTGAAAAACTTCCATACTCCAGTTTTCTAAATTGCCAGAGTATGATGACACACTGCCAGTTGGTATTCATGCAGTACAAGCCAGAATAGCATGCTCTGCTTATTTTAAGTGATTATTTGACTGTTTTGCATCCTGCTTCCTAGAAATCACAATTATATCCTGACATCTGTAGAGATCCTTTGTCAATACCAGCRCAATTCTCCACATCTGAGTGACTTTCAAGATTTTTCCTGTTGGGAATAGGCTGCTTCTATGGTATAAATTGCCTTTAGCAGCCCAGAGCCCAAAGTCAAGTGCTCAAACCTTTCCCAAGTATGCCAAATAAATAAGACCAAATCCTGCTGCCAAAGACAAAAAGAGCTGAGCATTTAACTAGATGCTGATCCTTATCCATGTGGGGATACATCGGGGTTAGTCTCTTCACTGTGTGGATGCAACTTGAATGCATTCTGGTGCACCTGGTCCCTTCAAACAGTGATCTGTGACTTTATCCACAGCACAGTGCAATGCAGGTGTGCCTGAGAGCTCAGCTAGGCAGACTAAGAAATAAAGCCCCATTTTGAGTTTTTTTGCAGTGTTTCAGGACCTGTGAAGGCGCATTTCCTCATTAAGCTGCTTTTCCGTTAGCTTCTACCCCACCTACCTCACATATGAACCGAAATATCAAGGACTGTCCTGTATCGTCTCTTCCTTTCAGATCAATGCAGTGTGTTGGGTAYTGATAGTATGTGTTTTGGAAGGTCAACACATTCCTCGTTAGGCTCAGGGTGTGTAAAATTCCTTCTTGTAATTAGTCCTATCTTTTTCCATATTCTGACTTGCATTTGAAAGGAAAAAAAGAACACCTCAATTTGTCAAGACTCCCAGGCAGCTATAAAGAAAGAGAATGGTTGAAAACATCCCTGTTTCTTACGTCCAGCCACTAATTGCCCCTCTATGGACCACAGTCTACAAAATGGTAACCCTAAAGTTCCTGTTTGAAATTATCATTAAAAGCAGGATTTGCAATTAAATATAGAGACAATYGCTTGTTGTTTCCTGGGTCATGTCACTGCCTTCTCAACCACCCACATACTCAGCTCGTCCCCTGATAAGTCCTCTGCTTGTGGCTGTAGTTTAGAAGTGCATTGCGGGGCCATTCTGGTGGCCTTGTAGTTGTGGCTGCTGGCTGTTGCGTTTGCAATAAGCAGGGCACAAACCCAGCTCTGCTGACCATGAAGCTTCACACGGCAAAGTATCTCACRTAATACCATTCTCACAGTATGGCTGGGTTGAAACTCTAAGGAGAGACCTTGTGCTTTGTTCACACTGGAGACTATTCACCAACATTAGAGCAGACTAGCACATAAACAATTAGATTTATGAATATCTTTTGCATGGTAAAAGTGCTGACTTTGCTCCCCCACGATTTCCGARGGGAAACAATTTGTTAGTTTTTCAGCATATAGCCAAATACAGAGTCCTTGAATCCTTGAAGTTTCACAAATTGCTGTTTGTCTAGATATTCATGCCAGCAGTTAAATATGTGCAAGTCATCATTTATGATTTCCCCAGAAGCGTTTTATTCATTCAGAGATCAAGAATTGGTACCAATATGCCTAAATTCCGAAGTCCTGAGAATTATTCCTAGGAATTGTTGAGTAATCTGGAAAATAAGGAAGATACTAAAGAAAAATAAACTACTCTCACAAGTACTCRTTAATTAAGAGAGGGCACACCGATAAGTAACCACGTCTTTGCTTACACACCTAGCCTAATGTGCTCCTGCAACAGATTAGAAGGAAAATACACAGGATTTGACTCTCAAATAAGGAATTTTTCCACCCTTAATCAAGATATGTGGTTTCCTGAGGACTTACCAACGCATGCCTGATAGCACCACACACCAGGTAAACGGGAAGAAGTTGAGCTCTCGCTAAAYTGCTTAGCTAATCGAAGGTTTCATTTTGTTAAACTCAACTGTCTAAAGGAAGGTAGCCACACACTGATCTAAAAAAAAAGTGAGAAACTGTTAGCACTACAGTTTAGCTTCAGACACCTTTAAATCCCAAAGACATTCCAAGCTGATCAAAAATGTCCTGAAACGTCAATGAAGAGAAGTAATCTGGTGTCAAAACTTAATGGGAAAATGGGAGGAAGAAGAATCAAAGGTGTTTATTTAATTTTGTCATGCTTAACCAGTTCACACACAAAATATGACTTCACAAATAGACACACCGTRAAGCTCCCAACCTTCCTAAAGATGGCAGAACCAAAGATAGCAGCATTACACTCCAAATATTTTCACCTGAACCTGCACTAATGGTGAGAATGCACTTCAGGAGGCAGAGATGAAAGCTTATTTCTCTCTGGACTCCACGGCATGCATCACAAATCCTCTCACGAGATGAAAAGGAAGGTGAAGCAAGAGGTGAGCTTACACCTCCTTAAGGAGCTATCAGCAGAAACCTCAAAATGMRATGTTAGCCAGYGGTTCTCTGCTGTGAGTCACTTTCATGTGATGGATAGCCAAATACTTGAAGGATGATAGATGATGAACTGTGAATGACTATTCTAATCCAGAGAAACAGAAGAAGGCTGATGCCTGGCATCGAGAAAAATGTAATCAGGTGTCCCTGACACATTAACCATTATGTGTTTTTTCTGGAATGAAATCAAGTGGAGAAACTGGTATTATCAACATATGAAAACCTCCCAGAATGAAGAAAAGTCTTGACAATTGACCTTGCTTACAGGGAGAATACATCAAGTCAGATCCATGAGTTGGGTGGGGTGGGTTACTGGGAAAAAATCACATTGGTAGTTGAGAAACATTACTACCATTTGATAACTAAGAGGCAGGAAACCTATTACAAGGCATGATCTCATTTTAAAGATAGGTATTGTGGAAAACAGGAGTATCCTGGAAGGTTTATGTAACCACAAGTTGTGCCTGTGGAGAAATCAGAAGCAGTGATGCCAGAAGAGAAACGTGTGTACAGAGGACCCTGGAGTGAGGCAATCCTGCAGCTCAGATATAAAGGAGAGGGGAGTCCCTGCCTGCCAACCCCTTCCTCCAGTAACGTCCCTGGCTCGGGACCCACTTTGTCCTGTGAGTTTGCTCTGAGTTATTTTGGGATTGTTCATGCAGCTCCCAGAAAACTTCTGCTTGAGCCAGACTTATGAGTAAGTGAATTACTATTTTCAAACTAAAATCATCAAAACACAATGGTGTCATTTCTTCCCACCCTCTCTGCTCTCAGGAGGTGCAGTGAGGGGCAACGCCAGAGGAGCCAGTGGGCGCAGAAGGAGGCACTAAATCCCGATCGGCTGCTTGGCCTGCCTACRCTCTACAGCTGTGGGTCCCGGCTCAACGGACGCCTTCATCCGACCTCACAGCCTTGTCCAAGGGAGGCATCGGGCGCCAGTAAATACTTGATCCAAATGCTGCCGTCCGCAAAGGAAGGTCACACTAGAGGGTCACGTTACCCCACRTCCTGGCGTTGGCACTGGCGGTTGTGCACAAGGCTTGTTGTCAGCGGTGTGGACAAGCTGCGACTGCGCTCCTGCGGCTCGGAGCACACCTCCGCTTTGACCCAGGAGCCCAGTGACCAGCACCGCAGCCAGGCCCATCACCCGAGGCTCAGCCCTGTGCTGATGGGGCCACATTGTTCAGTCAGTATGGGCAAAGCTTGCTTGTGCCTTACTATGGAAAGCCCTGTATGTGTCCATACTGCAGCACCAGATCTATCGAGATCTATCTATCGAGTAATCCCCCAAAAAGTTCATTAAACCAAGGCACGAGAAGTAGAGAATAGGCAAAGCACCATGCACCACGCACCATGCCCCACGCACCATGCCCAGCTCCTCTAGCCCCTAAGCAGCTACTGAGCTCCTAAGTATTGCAACTTGTGCCTGGGTAAGATGAGGCTGTTTTGCTGTTTAGACCTATGACAGTAGGAAAGTCCCGTTGCCTATGGGATATTTGAGAGGCATCTTCAAGACCTCTCAGCGCCCCAACAGTAAACTTTAGGTCAGCTGGGAATTAGTTTCATTGCCTCAGTGCTATTCCTCCACGYCTGGCTCAGTGTTGTCCTTTATCCTCTGGACTAATTATGATGGCTGAAAATAAATGGGTGGGACAACTTGTGCCAGTTTCTGCAGTTTAACAGCACATGGACATTTGTGTGAAAGTGTGAGCCAGGATGTTTGTGTTCATTCTCCCAATTCTCTTGGCAAAATGATTTTATAAATAATCAGCCCTTAATTGTGTGATTCCAGTTAATGCCGAGGGAGTTAATTAACATCTGGAACAAGTTTCCTGGCCCAAGCTATTAGCTGTGTTTAGTGCAGAATTCAAACAATGTACGAAGTGAGGCCTATAGYCAAATGACTTTGTACATAGCTGCAATGAGAAATGACCAAAGATGGATGAGGTTTTGCAGCAACACCAAGATAATGTCCCTTTTTGGCAAACAGATACAGGCTGAGGCAATTCATAGGTGTTGTACCTGCCCAAAAGGTGCGAAGAATAAGCATCACCTCTCAGTTTATCCCCTCTCTTTAAATTCTCCACCCTGGTCTCCCTACTTGTCTCCAAAAGTCACATGAACCAGAGATTCTGGAGACTTTCACAGCTGAGGGAGGAACAACCCCGTTAGTGTAAAGGCCAGGGCTTTTSTGCAGCCTTGCATGTCTCTACTGTGTTTTATTCTATCTATCTGCTAAGTGAAACAGGATGACTTAATTTTGTGCCACTGATCAGGGAAAGAATACCAAATCACAAGTAAGCAAACTCTGAATGTCTGTCTCATGGATTCCTTTCAAATAAAGAAACTGGGACATGGTGTTTTAACYGTCAGCTTCCCTCCTGCAGAAATGTCCTAGGCAAACCAAGGACAATGTTCCTGTTCTGGGGCRCAATTTTGAAAATCATTCTGGTGAACCCAAAACATTTTGTCCAACCTTAACTGATTCTTYTTCTATTCTCGGTGAGGCACTAAGTTTTTAGTGGAAAAGGAGTGGAAAAAATCAATGCTTTTGCTTAATAAATGGCTAAAGGCTTGAGACCTGCCCATCTTTTCCCTCCGCTGTCTTTGAATCCTTGATCTYACGGCAACAAAGGAGCAAATAACAAACTGCAGTGTTAGTTCCTGTGATATCACTCTCAGTGAACCCATGAAAGGCTGACGTGAAGAGCTCCACCAGGAAACTCAGTGCTCTGCCTGAGCAGGTGTCACAGGTCCACAGGCTTCCTCTGAAGCTCCTGGCTTCTCGCCTGCTCCGTGCTTGTCACTTCATTTGCTTGGGTGCTTCTTACTAGGAAGGAATTTGCTATTTTCTGGGGAAAGGAGATAATATTAGCAAAAAGAACAGCCTGTTGTGCTGGGGATCGATGGAGTGGGGTGCCGGGTCTGCGCACCAGGCAGCTGGGGAAGTACCATCCAAACTCCTACCTATCCCAAAGGGAAATACAGCAGCATCCTGGCAATGACGCGATTACACGACTTTACAAGACAGGGAAAAACCATTGGCTTGGTTGGCTGGAATTTCTGACAAAACTGTTTTTTGATCAGTAAACTAGGAGTAGCTAGGAGAAATAGTTTTTCATTCTGGAAAMCCCTCTTCTCCTGTTTTTCACTACCAAAACACATTGAACATCCCCAGAAATGGGATTTTCATGTGTCTTGTGAGTCTTTGTTTCTGTATCTAGCTCGGGCAGGGATAATATATCAGAAACAGTTCATATAGTTGCTCTCTTATTACCACCCCTAATGTGATGAATTGTTACTGAAGGTAAGAAACCCCTGTTCCAGTAGAAACGTGTGTTGTGTTTTATGGATGAGTTTCCCACTGCTGCACCTAGGAGGCATATCAATGAGGAATGCCTCTCCAAACAACCCCCTAGCTAGGAAACGTAAACAATTCTCCCTGAGCACCAGCAGAGAACCTCAGGGTGCAGATTTTATTTCTGTAAAGTTCTACATAARAGCACAAAAGAAAAGCAGAAGGGGAAGGAGCTCAGATGATAGACATGGTGGAAGCAGGGAGCAATTGGGGTGAAAGGGGGGTAGACAGTGTGGCAGAGCTCACCTCTTTCCTACAATTGATCACTGAGTTGAATGTCAGAAGGTAGAGCCCTACGTCGGGTAACAGGTGAGKCCCTAGACACTGACCCCCCCAACTTTGGGGAATTCTCCTTATCCCTTATCTGAGCAATTGGGAAAGCAATTAACACCACCTTCGCTTCCCCATCCTCTTTGTCTGGCAGAGCTACAGATCTTGTAATAAAAAGGAAGCAATTTACTGGTGGAATAGGCAATCATGGAGAATCTGATTCAAAGCCTGCTGAAGGCCACCGGTTGTTTCCACCGAGTTCAAAATGTTTGGGATAAAGCCCTAAACTGCTGCCAACTCTGGCTCCAAAGGCAATGAGAAAGCAGGACGGAAGCTGAGTTCTCCAGTGCTCTCCGGGCTGATGCCGATAACACGTCTCCTGGGATGCTGGGCAATGCCAGTCTCGCCAGCAAGGGAGCTGGGACGCCRGTGCGCAGTCCTCGACACTGAGGTACCCATTGTTATTCTGGAGAGTGAAGGCAATCATCAAATTCAGCYCTCTTTGGATTTATGATGGGTCTGCATTTCACACACAATTTTCTTAATCTGTGTCATAATTACAAAAATTGCTAATAACTTTTTAAAATCAATGTTTAAAAAAAAATTAGGCAAATCTTTCACAGCATTTTTATTGCCCATTTACAATCTCAAATCAAATGGTTTACAGCTTTGTGTTTTGGAAATATGCAACATAAGAAAACACTAGCCTGGCAAAATTATGCTTTTATGGTAATGACAGGGATGAGTTATAGTTACTCTAGTTAAACTATAATGGCTGCACAGATGCTAGGAAAAAACTATTGTACAACATGTTTTGCCACCATAAGCATGGCACCTGCTAACTCCACCATGGTGTATACAAGACTTTGTTAGCATTTCATTATGAATATTATTTTCAAGGATTATAATTGAACCATAAACATTCACTTGGGGATAAAATTTCAGTATGTGGGCCTTAAAAAAACTTGAGAAATACTCCACCATTTTGCGTATCTGGATTTCAGAAGCAAGTTTATGAGGGTTAATAGAGTCTTTTGATCTTGTGGGACCCCAAAATGGTTTGCGTTCTTCTTGTGGTCTAGATGAATTCAGAGCAGATGAATTTAGTGGAATTTACAGAGCCAGAAACTAAATCCTACAGGCCACTGTTGGCTATCATGAAATGTCACAAATGAGATGTAAAGCAGATAGATAGCAACGACAGGAGCTTCCGTATGTGCCTTGCCAAGCTGCCGCTGCAGAGTCCACACGTGGAGGGGGTGGTGGTGCCCCCGCGCCAACTCCTGAGGTGCTCCTCAAGGACACCAGCCGYGCTTGCTATGACCCACCGTGAGCTGACTCAAGCCATTCACTGAATTTAGACTCACAAACAGTCGCTGAGATGGTAATTTAATCCAAGTGTTGTTTTTCACTGAAATGGGTGAGGAATGCTGTGCAGGTGTGACCGTGAGTCCTTGCAGAGACTGGAGCTAACTGCCAGCAGTAAAATATGTTGTGCTAAAGGATGTGATAGATGCGATGGACAGGGGCTGAGCTGACTGCACTCACCATGGCAAGCAATGGCAGTAATTGAGGTAAATAATATTGCTAAATGAATGACACTGCATAAATTTGCTCTAATTTCCTTTATAGAACATTTTAGCTACTATACATTGTCAGTAACTATATGAGGCTTTTGATCAAAATATATTGTGTGGCTTTCTTATTAAGGCAATCTTTRTAAATAAAGCAGTGAAGAACTGAGTAAAAGGCACTAACAGACTGTGTAAAATTAGAGCCAGTTAGCCTGGTTCTCTTTTTTCTACATTGATATAAATCAGAAACAACACTGTTTGTGTCACTGGAACTTCAGTGAAGCAAAACATCTCCAAAGAGAAGAACCACTGCTAAAAATCAAAGTAGGTATTTATTTACATCTCAGGTATCACTATTTTTAGTGCGGGAAAATTTTCCTGAATCTATGGCCCAGACTTTTCTTTAGTCTAAACCTTTTCACTSCATTGGACAGAGAATGAATGAAAATCAGACATTAGAGATTTCATTGTCTGCCACTGAATCTGCTCTATCTTACTCAATATTAAAGGCCTGTTAATGCCTTGGGCAGCTGTAGCTGACCCTTTGTATTAAGACCTCCTCTGCAGTGGATGCCTCATGCATATGCCCACTGATGTATTTTAGAGTAAAGATAATTTTTGTTTTGGGTGTCTGCTCTGGCTTCATATTCCACAGAAAACACCGCTTGWATCTGTTTTTTCATGCCTGTATTTCCTCCTACTCCCTGCTATTGTTATATTCCAGAGAAAGAGCTTTCTTATGTCCATCTTTGTCAAAACCCTAGGAGCCACTTAAACAACTCTTTAAYGGGCTCTCTATCCCTTGGGTGAATTTGCCCCTAATTGTATTCTTTAACTCCAAAAGGGGTTTGGGGRCATAGTTTGTATGAAAGATGCTATAGAAAACAAAGTTGCATTGCTAGTGGTTCTGCTTTTATATTTCTATCCAGATAAGTCTCTGCACACCAATTTGCTTTCTTTTTTCCAATACCCGTCTCCTCCTGGGGCTAGTTCCCRGGACAGAGCTGTCTTCAAATAATTTAATTATCATGTGGCATGCACCTTTTTAGTCCCCCCTGAAAYGGTGTGTGATGTCTTTGGTTTACATCACTTGTTGGAAAACACTCCAAAGCATTGAAAAACTATTAAATCGTTACAGTATTGGATGCCAGCACACAGGGCTATTAGTCTAATTCATCCTTCAGATCAAAGCCCACACAGGCAGCTCTCCTGCCTACAGCTATTTTCCTTTTACTTTCCTGCTTGACAGTAGTCCCTCATATTCCTCTGTTCTGCTCTCTTTGAACATACACATTTTCCTTTAGTCATGGAAATATAATTTATGTCTATTATGCTGTATTATAGATTGCAGATCAGCACAAGCGCGTGTTACTGCCTGGAACGTCTGTTTATTGTACGTCGGGGTTTCTAAAAATAAATAAATAAGYCCCCCTCCMCGCTTAGCTGGGGAGRGAAAAATAAGAAGCGAGAGGACTTTAGGGGGGGAGGAAGGGGGGCTGCACTCTGCGCTCAAAGTTTAATTTACAAGTGGAGACCTTGAAGCGTGATTTATTAACACCACGCGGTTCGCTGCTGTGGCGCAGCGGCCGCGGCCGGGGCACGGCTGGCCCCGCTCCCGCCCGGACCACCCAGCGAGCGGCGCTCCGGCGGGGCGCTCCCGGTCCCGGCGCAGCGCTC